>NC_058090.1:7155483-7448522 GCF_014858855.1 Bufo gargarizans | reverse complement strand
TATTAAGCAGGAGGTAGTCAAGTAATATCAGCACAACAGTGATGTTACCAGTCCCACCTCACAATATTATACTAACCAGTATCGTAGTTAGTTTATATTTAGTGCATGTAAGCCCTGCCCTGGGAACGCTCAAACCCATCAGGGACCAATCACTTATGGTTTGGGTCTACATAATTCCCACCCATTTTCAACCTGGGACAGCCTGAATTTGCTAGGACTGTCTCTAAATCTTAGGAACAGTCCCTGCAAATTCAAGACTGGCAACTATGCAAAGTGTTCTATGAAATGCTGAGAGTTACCTTGGCTATGACGTCCAGTGTGACTCTATTCATCATATTGTGCATCCCAACCTGGCTTTTCCAGTCGGCCTTTTCTGTTAGTCTGTCCATCAATTCCTCTGCTTTTTCATTAAAAATTCCCAAGGACTCTAGTAAGTTGCTGGAAAGAATGGCACCACATACATTATTCATGAAGTTCTACAGTACAAAAACTGGCATGTAAGATGAGGTCAGTGCTTATTATCAGTCACGTCATATGTCGCCATTTTACTGCAGGTCAGTTAGGAGTAATCTTGTATTTTCACATCCATCTGGTTAGTCCTAACACAAGAAGAAGCTTGCCATATACATAAGGCTGGTCATACGCATTAGACAGCAATTTATCTCGACCGCCCCATTTATTGTACATGCAGGTTGTGACGGGTCAAGTGTGGATGTGTCTTGAACAAGGAAAAAGAAAAAGCCTTACATAGATATCTACCCAAGAACAAAAGGATTAAGCAGTAGAAATTCAACATGTCCGATCTTTACTTTCCCCGTCATATGCCGTTGGCTGAGAGTTGGGAGGTCCCATACACATTGGTCTTGCTGAAATTAGCATTTGTACGACCAACTTAACTCTTGGTCCACGGTCATGCCAACCAACACCTGGAACCATCAGATCTAACAGCATCCACCTCCTGAGGTACTCACGCTTTTTTGAATGCTGGATCCATAATCCTCCTTTGTTTGTGCCAGTGGTCATAGTTCTGATCTGCGAGCAAACTTCTTCCCATAAATCTAAAAGTAAAAACAACCAAATAAGAGAAATCACACACAACACAACCAACCTGAGAAACAAAAGTCAAGGTTAGATGTCAACCACTGAATCACAAGAACCTGGACAATAACCTTCAGGATATTAAGGAAAGAGCAATATTGAGTCAAGAAGGACCATATGTAAGAGGGCTGGAAATCAGCTCTGCCCCTAACTATGAGTTGCAGCTTGACCCTGCTGCAGTGGCGATACCACCTAGATGAGCTGTTATGTTGCTAGAAGTTGCCAGAATTCATATGCTATGTTTAAAGGGGTCCTCTCACTTCAGCAAGTGGCATTTATCATGTAGAGAAAGTTAACACAAGGCACTTACTAATGTATTGGTATTATCCATATTGCTTTGGTGGCTAGACTCCATCGCATTATGCACTTCTCGTTTCCACGGTTTCGACCACCCTTCAATCCAGCATCGGTGGCCGTGCTTGCACACTATAGAAAAAAGCACTTGCCTTTCTGGTGGCCAAAATCATAGGAAAACCATTTTTCCTATTGCGTGCGAGCATGGCCACCAATGCTGGATTGAAGGGTGGTTGTAACCATGAAAAAGAGAAGCGTATAATGTGATGGAAAAATGAGTCTAGCCATCAAAGGAAGCAATATGGATTATAACAATATACAGGGAGGGCCATTTATATGGATACACATTAATAAAATGGGAATGGTTGGTGATATTAACTTCCTGTTTGTGGCACATTAGTATATGTGAGGGGGGAAACTTTTCAAGATGGGTGGTGACCATGGTGGCCATTTTGAATCCAACTTTTGTTTTTTCAATAGGAAGAGGGTCATGTGACACATCAAACTTATTGGGAATTCCACAAGAAAAACAATGGTCTGCTTGATTATTTACAAGTTTCTGACCACTTATAAAATGTGTTCAATGTGCTGCCCATTGTGTTGGATTGTCAATGCAACCCTCTTCTCCCACTCTTCACACACTGATAGCAACACCGCAGGAGAAATGCGAGCACAGGCTTCCAGTATCCGTAGTTTCAGGTGCTGCACATCTCGTATCTTCACAGCAGATACTGGAAGCCTGTGCTCGCATTTCTCCTGCGGTGTGGCTATCGGTGTGTGAAGAGTGGGAGAAGAGGGTTGCATTGACAATCCAACACAATGGGCAGCACATTGAACACATTTTATAAGTGGTCAGAAACTTGTAAATAAAGTTACGTTAAAACCAAGCACACCATTGTTTTTTCTTGTGAAATTCCCAATAAGTTAATATCACCAACCATTCCCATTTTTATTAAGGTGTATCCATATAAATGGCCCACCCTGTATTATAACGTGTCTTGTATTAAATTTCTCTACATGATAAATGACATTTGCTGAAGTGAGAAAGACCATTACGGTCGAAACATCGCATTATTGCTGGTGAAATAAATTCCACAGAATTGAAGACAAGTGAGTGCTGCGTTTTTTTCATATATGAGGCATCCAAGGGGGAACTTCAGACTGGCTCCCAACACGGCTGGCACCACCACAAGATAAGGTTTTATTAATTTTTTCGCTGTGCTGCTATACACATTTTTTTCTATTTGCTGAAGTGAGACATCCCCTTTAAGCTGCTATATCTCCCAGTACTTGCTATGTATTGCATTGCTGTACTGTTACATGTCTTTGAGCACCAGGTCTCATTATCCGACCCCCTAAGGCAAGGCCACTGTTAACAAGAGCTTAATAAATAAAAATATAGACATTTCTATAGCTAAGTCAACTAACCTCGCTCCGAACAGGTTGTGCAGAACATCATAGAAATCATCTTTGGTATATTTTGGTGATAACAAAAATTCCTATAAAAAAAAATATAAAAGTTAATTATAACAAAGTGCATAATAGGAGACCAGTTTTTTTATTTACAGAGTGGTCCAAGAAGGTGCATTTTTAAGACCTTGGGTTCCACTTTGCTTTAGGAGGTAGGGATCATCTGCTTCCACCACCTTGTATGACCCAGACGACATAACAGTACGAGTTGCAGTTTGGTGGGTATTTCCATTGTGAGGCTCTGTTCACATCTTATTGGGAGCTTATGATGGAGGTATACGTCAGGAGGATCTCCTGCCATATATCTCCAACCTTAGACTGTGACATATCCCACTGTCTAGGTGGCCCGTAGGCTCCCATTGTAAAAAGAAGCCCTGTATACCAGTGGTATACCTTAATACCCTGTCCCTGTGTATAGCAGTCTACCACGCATTTCTATGCAGTAGCTTCTTATCTAAGGTAACCTAGACATCACCGGCGCATGACGGAGCCCATGGACTGTAATGGCGTCCATTAAGATTCTGGCAGTTACAGTGGCGGCTGTGAGCCATTGCTGCTTTGCTCCTAGCGGCCTGGACCCTCCCCCCATTGCCTTCTTCCTGGTGGGTCCGGCCACCAGGTTTGCTCTGGCTCCCCATGCAAGCTGCGGCCTGCTTGCCAGCAGGGACCCTCTACTGCTACCTGATGGGCAAGCGAGTGCTCCCTCTGGCTTTTATAACACCAGCGTATGTGCACCCTAATCTTCACCAGCCCATGGCTGGCAGCCTTCCCTTGTAGAAAGGTGCCTGAGCATTTAGGTTCCTTAGCGTGCTAAGCTCCTGCTAGGTGTTCTGTATTCTGTTGTTTGCCCGTTTACCGACCTCTGACCCTGTATTCTGACCCTCTGCTTCCTGACCTGTGCCTACCCTGACCTCCAAACAATTCAAACATTGCAAATACTCTGCCAGCCGTGACTTTGGCCTGTCCCTGACTACAGCTTTGCCGAACCCCTCCCTGCCCTGCATCGGTGTCTCTGACCCCCATTAGGTCAATTGGTAACCAAACAGAGACCACTCCAGGAGGCAGCAGCCTGGTGGTTCCCCTGCAGCAAAGTCCAGATCCCTGTATAGGAGTTGAAGGGTGAATACCAGTGGACTGCCAGAATAAAGCCCTTAGGATTCGCCCAAAACCAAATCTGTTGGTTGACAGAGAAGTTCCACACCCAGTGCTGTAATACTGGCATTCTGCCATGCAAAATACTACTGCAACCAGCGGTTCCTTGTCCAAACCTCCATTACGGGAGTGAACCTAGCCTTACTTGGAACTTCCAGATAGAATGTGAGCAAGTATTCTGATATGAATTAGTCAGACCCGTGATAACCTATCATGCAGAGGGCATTTGTAAGCCTTGTCCTTGGGGACACAAAAGGGGCATAATTAGAATTTACGATTATGGATGAGCAATCTGAAATTAGAGGCAACACTACTCCCTTGAAAGCAGGAATAATCTGAATATATCTAGGAGTGCTTGGTCTCTTACCTTAACTCCTTCTGGGCTGACAACAAAGATCATCACTTTGTGGAATCCATTGAGACGTATTACCGGACCGTACCTCTCTATCCTAGAAAAGATACCATCACATATATGCATTAGAGTAATGTTGGCCAAACCTACTCATGTCGTCATCTCATTTGCACTGGGGCCTCCCAAATCTCTTCTACTGCAGATTTTGGGGGAAAAAGGATCACGCATGTTAGACATCAACATATCTGATCCTATGGCTGTCAGGGAGATATACCCTGGGCTTACTTGCCACTGAGAACACATGCATGCAGGCCCCCATCTACCCAAAGTCCCAGCACTACAACAGTATCATAGTCTGACCTTTAGCTTAGTGGAGAAGACTACTGCTGTTAGGATACAGCTATCAGGAGTCAGACCAGTTCACTTTTATGGGACAAAGCAGTTGTAATTACACTGCGCCACCTCTACAAAGGAGACAACGGGTGATCTTGAGAGGAAACGGGCTCGCACAAGCGTCATTTTCCCTTTAAACAGCTGATTGGTGGAGGTGCCAGGAGTCAGGCTCTCACTGATTTGATGGATAGGTCATCAATATTAAGCCACTGCACAACCCCTTTAAGACTGATCTTGTGGTATCCAAGAATTCTTTGGAATTGGAGCAAGCTAATGCTATGGGAAACTCTTTCCGTCACTAACCTGGAGAGATGCAACTACTTCTACACCTCGTTGACCAGAGATTTTTGGCCTTCACATCCATCTAATGTAGATCCAGGATGAACCCAAATGCCCTTTGCCTCTTTTCCCAGTTTCAGACGTGTGAGCCGCCAGCACAGGGCCACTGTTGGAGCTATTTTATTTTTTTAAACTTATTGGTTCTGCCAAGATATGTTCCACAACAAAAATGGGAGTCATACATGAAATGACAGACATAAAGATGATGATTGATCAAGTATAAAACCCCCGGAAGACCATGACCGTCCTTCCCCCTCCCCCCCCCAAAGCTCCACGATCGGCACCATACAGAAAGAGATGTAAAGAAACCAATAAACCATCATAGCGCCAGAAGAACCATGAAGAATGTCATTTCCACTATGATAACCTAATGGGCATTCAACCAGATAGTCAGTATATTGAAAGCAATTGAAGTGTGCCCTTCTAGTAGAGAGCAGTAATGTCCCAAGAAATTTTGACTACATCATAAAAAAAGTTCTCAGTTCGCTTCTCATTGTCAAGCAGAGTTCTTCTATGCCAGACCATCTCAGTTTCATGTACTGTCCATGACCTGGTCAATAGTTATGATCCATCTCAAATACTACATGATCATCAACTCTCTGACATGTCATGTCTTAAAGGAATAGTCCAACCTCAATAAAATATTAGTTTCAGGCAGGAAAAAAAACACTCAGCTTTTAAAAAGCCCCACCAATCTCCGTACTGTCCATCTGGGGAGGAATGGGTTGTCTCTGGTCCTATACTTATTCCAGGGCCTTATAGGAAAATCAGGGCCTAGGTATCCTGCTTATGAATATTCCTACCTTCAAGGTCTATTCATACTGACAGGTAGTCAGGGCCCGGATTAGGGTTGTCTAGTAGGTGACCTGTTTCTTCCCTAGTTTCCAGGCCCAGTTACTGTTCTCCTTCCCTCCTGTGTTCAGTGTGGAGTTTCCCCCCCCCCCCACACTGATCGTGACATATGATCACTGTATAGCCAATCTCTGACACCGTTTCTTGTCTGTCAATAATTTTTTTATTGAGGTTGGTTAACCCCTGTGAGAAGGGGCGGACTGGGAACTTAAAGTGGCCCTGAAAAAAAATACTAAAAGTGGCCCCGTTTTGTAGATGGGTCCAAATTGATGGAAGGCAGGGCCAGCAATACCATATTGCGGCACATTATACCACCACAACAGAGCCAAATACCTCAGTCCATCACAAAATACTGCCAGCAGCACAAAATACTTCCCCAAAAACTTTCACTGGCCGGCCGTTAGCATTGGCCCACTGGGAAATTTTCCTGTAAGGTCTATGGCCAATCCGCCCCTGCCTGTGAGACCCCCATTCTCTTTAGACTCTGTTCACACTGCCTTTGTCTATATGTTGGACATATACCTCTGACGTAAACCGCTATACAGCAACAGTCATTGAACAGACTACAAAAAATATATACTGTGCGCCATCTTGTGTTGGCCGCTGTAGAGAACAGTACAGTCATCTATAGGGGTGACTCAATTCTCCCTTTACAGAAGAAGGCCTCATGCACACGACCGTAGTTGTGGTCCGCATCCGAGCCGCAGTTTTTGCGGCTCGGGTGCGGACCCATTTACTTCAATGGGGCCGCAAAAGATGCGGATAGCACTTCCGTTGCTCTGTTCCATGGTCTACAATGGGCCGCCCGTTCCGCAGATTGCGGAAGGCACACGGGCGACTTCCGTTTTTTGCGGATCCGCGATTTGCGGACCGCAAAAAACGGCACGGTCGTGTGCATGAGGCCGAAGAGATAGCCAAATGTCAGAGGCGTCTTATTCCTCTCCCCCAACTGAGAACACATGCATGCTCGGCTACAGGTAACGTTACTTACCATTCAAAGAAGGAGTCATAAATTATCTCGCTATTCCTCATCATCTTCATCAGTGATGGCAAGTGTCCCAGTAAAAGGCTGCAAATCAAATACAACAACAGTAAATCAATAGAAGATTGTATGCCGCCCGCAGCAGCCAATCACAGTGCAGCTTTCATTCCGTATTCTGCCCTTGAAATACAAATCTGGGCTGTGATTGGCTGCTGGGGGCGGCAGATTTCATATTTCAAGGGCAGAATATGGAATGAAAGCTTCACTGTGATTGGTTGCTAGTTTCATACACTCTCCACTCAATAGTCATTAAACGGGTTCTCTCACTTCAGCAAGTGGCATTTATCATGTAGAGAACATTAATACAAGGCACTTACTAATGTATTGTTATTACCCATATTGCTTCCTTTGCTGGCTGGATTCATTTTTCCATCACATTATAGACTGCTTGTTTCCATGGTTACATACCACCCTGCAATCCCTCAGTGGTGGTCGTGCTTGCACACTATAGGAAAAAGCGGCATCCTCTCTGGTGGCCGGGACCATGGGAGCGCACATAGGCTAGTGTTTTTTCCTATATTGTGCAAGAATGACCACAACTGATGGATTGCAGGGTGGTCTGTAACCATGGAAACGAGCAGTGTATAATTGATGGAAAAATGAATCCAGCCAGCAAAGGAAGCAATATGGGTAATAACAATACATTAGTAAGTGCCTCGTATTAACTTTCTCCACATGATAAATGCCACTTACTGAAGTGAGAGGACCCTTTGAGGACACTGCTCTCTCCTGGTTCTCTTCATATCTCTCTGGCTGCTCCTTTAGTGTTCCATTCACTGGCTCTTGATGTTCCTCTTGATGTTGGGGTTCCTCAGGGTTCTGTCCTATGTCCTCTTCTCTTCTCTCTCTACACAGCCCCCATTTGGCTTTCAGTACCATCTCTATGCTGACGACCCAAAACTATACACTTCATCTCCTGACATCACCCCCTCTGTACTCCAAAACATCAGTAATTTTCTGGCAGCTGTCTCTAACATCATGTCCTCTCTGGATCTAAAGCTGAACCTCTCAGAACTGAACTTCTTGTCTTTCCCCCTCTACTAACCCACCTAAACTTGATATTTCAATCTCGTCTGCGGTATCATAACTCCTGGTCCTGGGCAGCACACCCGCTGTCTTGGGGTCATGTGTGACTCGGGTCGTTCCTTTGTTCCCCATATCCAATCACTCGCTCACTCTTGTCGTTTGCACCTCAAGAACTTGTCCAGAACCTGCCCTTTCTTATGGTGGAAACCAGGGGTAAACTGGGAACTTAAAGTGGCCCTGAAAAAAATACTAAAAGTCGCCCCGTTTTGTAGTCGGGCCCTACTGGCCGGCCATGAGTAGGGTTCAGGCGGCCCCCTGGGCATCAGCCCACCGGTAAATTTTCCTGTAAGGTCTATGGCCAATCCACCCCTGGTGGAAACGGCCAAAACTCTTGTTGTTGCTTTGATCCATTCTCATCTTGACTGTAATTCAATACTAATTGGTCTTCCTCTGACTAAACTCTCAGCCCTTCAGTCTGTCCGAAATGCTGCAGCCAGGCAAATCTATCTATTCACCCGCTACACTGATGGTTCTAGCCTATGCCAATCACTTCACTGGTTGCCCATCCAGCACTGTTCAAACTTCTCACCCTCACCCACAGTACTAAACCTCCATACATCTCCTCCTTCATTTCCGTCTACCACCCTACTCGTGCTCTCCGTTCTGCCAGTGACCTAAGATTAACATCCTCCATAATTCGTAGCTCTCACTCCCATCTTCAAGACTTTTCTCGAGCTGCACCTACTCTCTGGAATGATCTGCCCTGGAATATCAGGTCCTTCTCCAACTTCCCTACCTTCAAATGTGCCTTAAAAACACATATTTTCAGGCAGGCTTATCAAGCTACATAAAATGACTATTCCCCGAGTAACCTCTTCCCACCAACTTCTCAGAGCTGAACTCGATGTTCTGACAGTAATCCCTACACCCAAAGCACTAGCACACGCAGATCGGCTTGCACCATTCCTTTCAGTACAAAGATGGCTGGAGCACTTCATACACCAATCAACTACCTTTTGTGTCATCCCCACTGCCTCATAGATTGTAAGCCCTTGCGAGCAGGGCCTTCACTCTTTTACGCCCCTTGCAGGATTAGGTCCGGATCCGTTCAGTGAAAACGACGCGATTTTGCAAACAAGTCATTCAGTTTTGTTTACGATCGCGTTCAGTTGTTCAGTTTTTATCGCGCGGGTGAAATGCGCATTGATGCGTTTTTCACGCGCGGGGTGAAAAACTGAATGTTTACAAACACCATCTCTTAGCAACTGTCCGTGAAAATCGCATCGCATCTGCACTTGCTTGCGGATGTGATGCGTTTTTCACGCAGCCCCATTCACTTTTACGGGGCCAGCGTTGCGTGAAAAAAGCTGAATATAGAACATGCTGCGATTTTCAAGTGATGCGTGAAAACCAACGCTCACGTACACAGACCCATTGAAATGAATGGGTCTGGATTCCGTGCGGGCGCGATGCATTTGCAGTAACTTTGCATTTCCAGTAACTTTGTGATGTCTTTGTTTTGCGCATGAACCTTCTGAATTGTAAAGCTCTGCAGAATATGGTGACTCTATAGAAATAAAGATTATTCTTAATATTGGAAGAGATGAAGAGGGGCCTGGATGGATTTCTGGAGTGTAATAATATTACAGGTTATAGTTACTAGATTTCTGGAGAATTGTTACAATGAATTACTTGTCTAATGTCCTACACAACAGGTGAGGTGTCTTGTGTTTTATCAGCTGCTGCTATGATATAACTGGGAGGATTTTCTTGTCTCAAGGTAAAGTTCAAAATGCCTTATCTACCACACAGATAGCCAGATAGCAGACCCTGTACATTGGAGCCAATGTCATAGAGGGCAAAGCCTACTATAAGCTGAGTAAGCAAAAAGGTTAGCAAGATGCAAAGCGGGGGAAAAAAATGGAAAATGCATTTAGATTTTGCTGAATCTTTGCACAGAGATGTAGAATCTACCAGCGCTTGCTGTCAATGATTGACAACATTACTTGAAGAGGCTGAAAACCTGGGCTGATACCGTCCATAGGACAGCGCACGGCTCGTTACAGTGTATCAGTGCTCTCTTCTGTAACAAGCCCTGCAGCAGGACACAAGAATCTTTTCACCTTTTTATCTATTCTTTGGCATTATTGTTCTTCCCACATCGCTGCGTTGCCCTGAAATTGTTACGATCCCAGTAAAAAAGGGAAAGGGAAAGAGATCTTAGAAAATTATTAGAAAGTTGCAGAACTTACTTGTCTCTGGGGGGTCCAGGGATGTGGTCATATTTTAAGTGGAGGTAGTAGATATATCCACAGACCAGAAGGAAACCTATGACGGCCAAGATCAGGAGCAGAAAAACAGCCCCAGCAATAAAACCCCAAACCCCCATGTCCTGTGCTGCGGTGGAGACACTTGGGGAGCGAGGACAGGACTGAGGTTGTGGAGGATCTGTGACCAGGCTGGTTAGTGTATGCTGCACTATAAAGCATTCCTGTATGATCAGCCCTCCCCCAGGAAGTTTACTACAGGTCAGATATATAGAAAAAGTCTAGGAGGGGGAGGGATTCTGGAGAAAGCACGCTAAGGGTGGACTGACACAAAGCTTTTTAGTGGCCAATCTTGTATATCATTTTTTTATGCTTTTTTTTTTTTTTTTTTTTTTTCCAGTAATAATGTCGCCTCTAGATGTTAGCTGAGAGTCTATAGGAAATATGAAACAGGGGACACAGACTTTATTTTTATTTTTTTGCTTTGGGCATTTTTGCTAATTTGGTAGAATTTTTTTCGTTGTTTTTTATTTTTTTAACGCAGCATGTTGAAGCTCTGGCATTAAGTCCCTGCTGTTTTTCCATTTCCTTTTCTATAGGGGAAAATAGGCAAAAGAAAATATGTGTTCATACAGTTGTTACAAACAAACACCACTTCAAAAAAGACCAGAAAAAACTATCACCGTTTTTTTATGGTTACAAAACGCCAGACAAATTTTGTGTGGACATGTCAAGAGGGCATCATTCGTCCGTGTATGATAATGCACAGGCTACAGAAAAGTCAGCACTCAGCACACAAAATCAATGTGAAGAACGATTCCATTTTTTTATTGATAACATATAATCAACACAAAGAATAGTCGAAACTTATGTGTACACAGCGCTTATGTGTCTCCATGGTAACAGACTACAAACAAACCCAGTGTAGACAGATCCTGTGGGCTTTATGCTAACCTAAAGACAGCAGGAGGAGGAACACGAGGAGTAGAGTAACACATGACAGCAGATCATTTGCTCCCTATTTGGAGCGGTCATATACTAATTAAGAACAAATCTAACGTCTGACTTCTGATGTCTTCATTATTGATGACTTTATTATTGTTTTCTGGATTTGTGCTCTGCTCGGGGTCTCAGTCTGCAGATCACACCATCCATAGGACGTAGGCTCCCAGTGTCCAAGATCCTGAAGCTCTGTCCTTCCACCATCTCAAACTCAAATCTCTGCAGGAGCTTGGCCATGATGACCTTTGACTCCATCTGTACAGAGAGAACGCAGACATGACATGGGGCAGGTTGTCACATTTGTACATCACTAGATTATAAAATGCATTTCTTCCCAATGATAACACTTTGGTGACCTCCGTCCTCTGAGATTCTAGATGTGGAGTCTCCGCTATTTGTGGTACTTAGGATCTTGTCCTAACATAATGATAGTGGAGTGTTGAGCTCCAGGATATCATTCCCTTTTCCTGATACAGATCCCCCAAAAAGGATTACTTTTATAAAAATAGATAAATGGGTTAGAAGACGCCATTGGTGAATGTCCATGGGCTCCATACAGCTCTTAGCCCTCATCTGTTTACTTGCCACTGTCATTGGCAAATTCCAAAGCAAAATCTGAAAAGAGCCCGGTATAGGACAGCGGTCAGTGACCGGCACTCCTGCTGAAGAAACTACCACTCCCAGCATGCACTCTTGCTCGGCTGTTCTCAGAACTCTCATAGAAGTGAATACAGCGTGCTTGGAACTTCACAACAGCTGCAGTCCTGGAGGTTGCTGATCCCGCTATGGGAGAGGAATCTCTGACACCAAGGTTTCATTTTTTTCGCTTATTCGAGTCCTTCTCCTGTGTCAGAGTTAACTGGCTGTAGATGAGACGGCAACAAATGTGCTTCCTGCTCTACTGGTGTGGGCAAACCAAACAATTTACCTGGGGATACGGGCACGTCGCCAGCTAGACGCTTGCTACACTGATAATTGTTGTGGAACTTCTCAGTCTCCAGCAAGGATTCGACAGAGTCGAATTAAAGTTTATTGTCTTACCCTAATACAACTAATAAGGAGTCCGCTGTGAAGTCTCTCCCTCTTAGTGTGGTAGGCAGAATTCATTTACTTAAAGGGAAACTGTTACCAAAATTTCGATACCTTTTTCATAACTCTCCTGTTTGGATCTCGCAATGTTATTTTTAATTTTTGGACATCTTATGGGCAAGTTCTGCTCCTAGAATAAGACTGGACACTCATTGCCGGGTGACTGGGGAGGGCTCGCTCTCCCTCACTTCTATTACTATCACTTAGCTACTCAATTACTTACCTCCCAACTTTTAAAAAACACAAAGAGGAACAATATGTGCGGCACTCATAACCCAAAATGGCAATTCTTTTCATACTCGTCCAGGCTTCTAACTGCGCCAAAAACATAACTATATACACCCAGTCCCTTTAATGCCCCCATATAGTAATTATTCCCCCTTTGTGTCAGCACACAGTAGTAATGCCAACATTGTGCCTCCTTCACAGTAGTTATGCCCACATTGTGCCTCCTTCACAGTAGTTATGTCCACATGTGCCCTCTTCACAGTCGTTATGCCCACATTGTGCCCCCTTCACAGTCGTTATGCCCACATTGTGCCCCCTTCACAGTCGTTATGCCCATACTGTATGTCCCCCCCTTCACAGTAGTTATGTCCACATGTGCCCTCTTCACAGTCGTTATGCCCACATTGTGCCCCCTTCACAGTCGTTATGCCCACATTGTGCCCCCTTCACAGTCGTTATGCCCATACTGTATGTCCCCCCTTCACAGTAGTTATGTCCACATGTGCCCACTTCACAGTAATTATGCTCATACTGTATGCCCCCCCCTTCACAGTAGTTATGTCCACATTGTGCCCCTCACTGTGGTTACGTGGGACAGCCACTGAAATCCAGTACTGTCCCACTGGATCCGGGACGGTTGGGAGGTATGATCAACTAGTATATGCCCATTGGTGGTTGATTGCTACTGACTATAAACCTGCAGAGCGACTGGAACGTGGGATACTTGGCCCAGACAGATCTTTATGAAACACTTCTCCTGGGGGGTTTTGCTCCAGAATGGTCTTCCTATCCATGCACCCATGAAGGTCACCCTCAAACTGTGGATTGCTTCTCTACAATTTGCTCCATGAGGAAGAGATCAGATGGTCTTTAAATACCCTGCTATGGCATAATCCCTGACTCCCCCATTTTGCAGAACTCCCCAATTCTCAGATGTGGAAAAGCCTTGGTATTATCACACATTCTAGCTGCACTTTCCCATTTCCAGACACTGCACTTTACAATTACTATCAGCTGGAGCATGCTTTTAAGTCAGAATTTAGAGGTTTTGCTCCTTTTTTGGACCCCCACTTGTAGAATGTATGGCGCAAAATGGGAATCTCAAAAGGCCACTTTCTGCGGTCTATGGCTGGGAGTTTCACTGAGTTAAAGTATTTGCGAAGTGGCAAAGGGACGTTCCTGATTTGGATGAGGATGACTGTAAGAATCTTTTAGGTATTTTGGGTCCCCCTTTAATCAGTGCTAGAGACCAGGGGCGGATTGACAATAGACCCTACAGGGATATTTCCCAGTGGGCCGATGCCCCAGGGGGCCACCCATGTCCTCCTCTTTGCCTTTGACTGGGTACATAATGAGCTCTCAACAGTAATTAATGCTGTGAGAATCAGGTGCCCATGTACCCAGCCAGTGGCCGCATATGCCCTCCTGAATTCAACTGCTCCTCATCTCCTATGCCCCCTGCTCCACAGACAACTGGAGGAGGAGGACAGAAGATGGTAGCTATTGATGGCCACCACAGAGTGCCAGTATATTGTGCTACACTGTGTTATTTGGTTCTGCTGGGATGGTATTTTGCACTTTGGTATTGTTGACTCTGCCTACTTGTGCTGCCCTGCTGTTAAATTAGAACTGCCTACAAAATGGGGCCACTTTTAGTTTTTTTTCCCCAGGGACACTTTAAGTTTCCAGTCCACCCCTGCTAGATACAGATTAGTGCAGGTTAAATTCATTCATAGACTCTCTGCTTTGTCCTCAGTGGAATGCCCTAGGGTCTAGGTGGCAGATGGTACGGTACTGCATACTGTATGTTCTGGACGTGGCGTTTTGCAAGTATATTGGTGGGAGATGTTGGGATTTATGGAGACTTATTTGGCCTTACTTAAAATATTGCATCCTAAGATCTGCCTTTTTGGGTTGGTAGATGAGTTTTCTATCACTGTAGCCCAGTGCACATTGTTTAAGCTATTACTTTACTATGCCAAGAAATTCATTCTGTTCAGTTGGAAACACCTGAAGAGATCCACTAAGTCTGCCAGGAGGACAGCAAAGTCCTATAACTCTATAGACCCATTTACCTGTCCCCAGGATGCCCTGTTAAATTTGACAAAATATGGGGCACTTGGTTATTGAACTCTGCTACTAGCTTAGGGACGCCGACTTTTTAGGTTCTCATCTCTTCTCTCTGTCTTAAGGCGGTCGTGCTCAAGCTCCCCACCCCCACCCCGTCCTTCCTTCCTCTTTTCCTTTAGTTCTTCTTGTTTAGGGTTTGGGAAATTTCTGTTCTCCAAGAAGTTTGTGGAGGTGGTACGTGATGTAGATGTAGATAAATGACAGCAGGCTACCCATGCATACTGTATGATTACTACCCCTATACTTGTGGATAAACTGGAGAAAAACTAGAGAGGCCTATTTCACAGCCATATCTCTCTACCACTCTGCATTCTTTATTGCTGCGATGCACTCTTGCTCTGTTTGTTATGTGATCTTTTGCTTTTCTTGAATAAATGTTCCTTTGAAAAAAATGAAAAATAGTCCTTATGTTGCACTTACCTGAGCAAATACTTGCCCAATACATGACCGTGGCCCAAGAGAAAATGGAAAGTAGGTATAGCTAGACCTGTATGTATAAAAGAAATAGTAATATATTCACAGGATTATATGACAGTGTGGATTATATTACAGTATGGGTCATATTAAAATATAGATTATATTACAGTATGGATTATGTTACAGTATAGATTATAGTACAGTGTGGATCATATTACAGTATGGATCATATACAGTATGGATCATATACAGTATGGACTATGTTACAATATAGATTATATTACAGTATGGATCATATACAGTATGGACTATGTTACAGTATGGATTATATTAAAGTATGGACTATATTACAGTGTGGATCATATTACAGTATGGATCATATACAGTATGGACTATGTTACAGTATGGATTATATTAAAGTATGGACTATATTACAGTGTGGATCATATTACAGTATGGACTATGTTACCATATGGATTATATTACAGTATGGACACAGCACTTACTTGGGAGCATCAGGGTGAAATCTGTCAGGATTGAAGACCAAGGGATCGTGATAATATTTCTCCATCCGACCCATGATGTAAGAATTAAACTGCAGAGAGAAGAAATCCCGGACATTATGAGAAGTCTTAATACTTTGTATGAAGTCAGCAGCTCTTTCTATTTTTTGATCTTCAGTATAAAAGAAGACATCACTGTATTTATATATTTTTTTTTGCTTTTTGCTATTTTGCACAATTTAATTTTTTTTGTTTTTAAGTGAGATGAATTAATTGTTCTACTTTATCTACCGTATGTGACCTCTGCTCTCCGCCACTACTATCAGAAAGGCATAAAGAATAGTAATGTGATCTGTAAGATCCTCAGCAAAATTAGGGAAATCTTGTCACTCCTTGATGACATTATACCAGTCCACCACCTACCATAATAGTTGTTCTAGGAGGAACCCTCACTCCTTCGATGACCATTTCCTCCTCTATGGCTCTTGATGTCCCAAGGGCTACCGGGTACAACCTTAAGGTTTCTTTTAAGACCTGCGGGAAAAAGAAAAATTCTGATTTGTAAGAAAATCCTATCAGAAATCCATAAAGCAGGTTTGGTCTTCATCCATGTTCGCGCAAAATCAAGACAGTGATTACTTGCTGAACAAAACCAATGAAGTGTCTTCTCCTCTCTCGCCTTCGAAAGCCGACGCTTTATGTATAAAGGGGAGTCGGGAGAGATCACTGTTGGATGAGCGAGCCAGGAAATTGTGCTGTATTGCTATGTGTGTCCCAAGGAAACTAGATGGCACTATGTGTAGAGCAGCCATAGATCTATAAAAGCTATTCTACTGTTAGCAGGACCTGGGACAGATACTGTAGTTTTCCAAGATCTTCATATTCAATGTCTCTTTTGGAGCCAAGAACTTCATCCACTTCAGTCTGGACTCTGAGGAATGAGGAATATTATCAGAATGGCTACTAATATAATGGTAGAAATATAAGGGACTGGATTGATAAATGAAGTTGTTTTACCTTGTCAGGATCTCCGGGTGTCGTGCTAATTCCATCACAGCGAAGGATAACTGGTTGGCCGTTGTTTCCTGACCTGGACAGATAGATAGATATGAGATAGACAGATAGATAGATAGATAGATAGATAGATAGATATAAGATAGACAGATAGACAGACGATGCTTGAGAAAAGTCCCAGTAAGAGGACTGAAAAGTTGCACTGGTGATTCAGAATTGAGCCATGGAATTTCTATTTTATTTATTTGGAGGCTTGATTGCATCTTCAGCCACTGGAGCCCCATCTTTACTTGAATCCAGCAGTGCTGCTCTTATTTTTCTTAGATAGATAGATAGACAGATAGATAGATACACAGATAGACAGAAGATATATAGGATGAAATCATATCACTGTCATTCAGAATTACTAACCTGCAATGAAGAATGTAACAAAATTATCTATTAAATTCTCGAGACTACAGTCGCTTTCTGTCTCTGAAAGGATAAATGGAAGATAATGAGACTCTAAAAGAAATTTCACATTGGATGCATGTCATCCAAACCCCAGACAAGCCGGCCATCTAATGTGTATGGGTCTACCAGATTTCAAGAGCCCTATTTACTCTGGTACCAGCTTCCTCCCCTCTTCCTACTGAGCGCACATGCACTCTCAGCAGAGTGTAGCCTGCATGTGTATAAGGGGATCTGGAATAACTGTCGGCTGAACACTCGTCCCCTAGCATGTCCTTCTTTATATCTGTCTACCTTGCTGGAGCAGCACCGCTGCATTCTGAGGATTAGTGGAGTCCCAGCAGCTAGACCCTCATGATCAGATATAAGAACATTTATATATTTTTATTCTGACGTGTAGTGACAGTGATAAGAAGTGTTTTTTTAATACACTTTATTTAGTGAATTTGTATATTTCTAGGAGAAAATTTTCGCTGAAGTTGTCCCTTACCAGAGCTCTCTAAAT
This sequence comes from Bufo gargarizans, assembly GCF_014858855.1. Classification (NCBI taxonomy): domain Eukaryota; kingdom Metazoa; phylum Chordata; class Amphibia; order Anura; family Bufonidae; genus Bufo; species Bufo gargarizans. The sequence goes on along the minus strand of NC_058090.1, from coordinate 7,430,899 downwards.
GAGCATAGCTAAGGAGTATCCTTAAAATGCAATCATCTTCATATAGTGTACATACCGGCTCCTTTAAGGATCTGTGTGAGGATATCCATAGGAATGTCTTCTCCATCCTGAATCGCCTTCCTTCTTTGTAAAATACATTCTTGTCCGGTTTTCCTTAGGAATTTGAGACTCTCTTTGACGTCTCTGATAAAGGCCTGCTTTCCTGGAATATACTATGAAGAGTACTACAAGTAAGTAAGCGTGCGGCCTGCACAAGGTATCGTCAGCTAGAGTATGGTCATATATGTTCATCATATCATCCTCGAACCCCCGGAGGTGTCCCATTGCAATCAATCTGTGGGTAAATCTGCAGGTGTTCTATTCCTCTGCAGGGCTACCACAGGGGAAAGCAAGTATTACACAGTGAGTATTGAATTCAGTGGGCTGACCACGTAATGCACATGCAAAAAGGAAGAGAACCAACTCTCTTGTGCCACCTAATGGAAGTGGTGGCAAGATGTGACTTTCTAACAAGCTGGACTGGACTGGTCTCTTTAAGGAGATTCAGCACCCTGCCTAAGCCGCACATAATGCACATACACGCTGGGTCCTCTAGAGTAAGAGATTCTCTATTAACCCTTTAATATGGGCTTTTTAAACCAGGGAACCCCATAATGACTATACTAGCGCCTCTCGATAAATGAGAATATTGGGCTTCCGGTTCCGGCGCCTGCATGACTACCAGCATTTGATGAAAGCCCTCTGCCTAACCACTTGGATACCTTCTTTGCCCACCATCGTAGGACAGCTGTCCCCACTACTGAGGGTGCCCCTATCATACATGGAATGATTTTTGATCAACATGGGGAGCAAGAATAAGCAAAAAGGTACCTCAAAAGCTGGCAAGGGTGCAACAATCACAACATCGGCAGCAATGGGGGATGTGGTGGAACCTGTGGACTCCCCGCGCCCTGACACACCAAAGCTTTAAGATTCAGAAGAATTACTGAAGATTTCTCAGACTATAAACGCCGGGCGATGGAGGTGGCCATGGGGATCCTACCTGATCTACTGGAATCACGGTGGCCCGATCAATTACAAGTGGAGATTAACCAACATGCTTACAATTAGATTCCCTTGAAACTCCAACTGACCCTGCACCTCAGTGGCAGCAGGAGGTCTCTGCAACAGATTACCAGAAGGAACATACTTTTTAGGCAAACCCTCGTGGAAGAGGTTGTGGATTTTGCAAGACTCCAGCAACTGAAGACAATAGGAAATAGGATTAATAGTTTTGATTATTTCATAAAGACCAATGAACCGGGAAGGAGGGGGCACATTTTCCAGAAGGTACCTTCAGACATAGGTTCTTAGTTAGTAGCCAAACCTTATCTCCCACCAAAAAATTAACCACTTGAGAATGCTTTTTGTCAGCTTTAGTTTTTTGTACCTCTTGGGATTTCCTCAGGTTCCAAGGCCTAAACTGTGCACAGTTCATCCACTACCCCCTCGTCCTCTGCATTATTGAATGGCAACGAAACACCTGAACCCCATTGTGGGTGAAAGCCATAATTACAGTAGAACGGCAAGATGCTGTACCAATAGACACATTTAAATGATTATTTAAAGAAAATTCTGCTAGCGTTAAATATGAAACCCAATCACTTTGATTCTCAAATATTGCTCTAAAGCTTGGTTGAGATGTTCAGTTTGACCATTTGGCTGAGGGTGAATTGCAGATGAAAAGGACAAACTTATTTCCAATTTAAAACACAGGGCTCTCCAGAATTTGGAAACAAATTGGACATCCCTATCCTACACAATGTTTTCTGGGAGACAGTGTAAACGGACAATGCGGTCAACAAATGACATGGCTAAATCCTTAGCACTGGGTAATTTACGCAATGGCACAAAGTGACACGTTTTGCTAAAGTGATTAACAACTACCCATATCACTGTCTTACTTTGTGAAACTGATAAATCAGTGACAAAGTCCATAGATAAATGTGACCATGGTCTCTTAGGGATGGGCAAAGGACACAATTTTCCAGCAGAAAGAGACCTAGGAACCTTAGAGCGAGCCCAAATCTCACAAGCTGCAACATAAGCAGTAATTTCACTAAGCATAGAAGGCTACCAAATCGTCTAGAGGTTAATTCTTTGGAACTTATGACTTCCGAGTGACCCCTTAAAACTGAAGCGTTCTATTCCTTCAGCAGATGAAGGCGAAGGTGACTTTGGATAAATAGTGTACCTTCTGGGAAGTTAACTGTAGCTAGACATTAGTTTCTTTCAATTTAGGATGCCAGATGAAAAGAAATGGTAGAAATCACAATACCCGCCGGTAGGATGAATTCTGGTTTAGACTAGGAGGTTGGAATATACAGAAGCTCCGGGATAAAGCATCCACCTTCGCATTTTTAGTTCTCGGCAAAAATGTAATTACAAAATTAAAACGAGTAAACAACAATGCCCACCTTGCCTGCCTAGGGTTTAATCGTTTGGCAGATTTAAAAAAAGTTAAATTTTTGTGACCTGTATCCACCGTTAATTGGTGTAGGGCTACTTCCAAGAAGTGGCCCTATTCTTCAAAGGCCCACTTAATGGCAAGGAGCCCCCGATTTCCAACATCGTCATTCCTATCAACTGCAGAAAAGGTACGGCAAAAAAAGGAACATGGCCTGAGATAATTTAGAGCCTTGGTCCCCTGAAAGAGCATTGTTCCCACTCCCACCTCAGAAGCATCTACCTGAACCACAAAAGGCTCAGATTGATCAGGTTGAACTAATACCGGAGCACCCAGAAAACACTTTTTTAAAATCACAAAGGCACTAAAGGCTTCTGGTTGCCAGTGACATAAATCTTCTCCCTTTTTAGTCAGGGCAGTAAGTGGTTTAACCACTACCAAAAAATGTTTTAATAAATTTGCGATAATAATTTGCGAACGCTAAAAAGCACTGAAGGACCTTAAGGGACATAGGTTGAACTAATCACTAATCAACGATTGCCTAACTTTACTGGGATCCATCTTAAAGGCTTTAGGAGAGAGAACATACCCTAAAAAGTCATTTCCTGGACTCCAAATAAGCACTTTTCTGCTTTCATATGTGAGGAATATGAGGAGATATAATTTGATGCCTGCCCATTTGCTGTCAGGGTGATGGGCATCTGGCATAGGAAATAGGCTCCACAGATGGCCCAGCCTCAAAACCTCACCGTGAATGCATTTCACACCTCCAGCAGTCAGACTGCAATAGCCATAGTCTTTCTTCTGAAGGGAGGTCACGCCGTGTATCATGTTGGAGGAGACCTGGAAGATTTTTCACAATGATTTTAATCAATTCACTATAGTCCATGAATGGCCTAAAACCCCCATCCTTCTTACTTACTAAAAAAGAATCCTGCTACCATAGGGGACACCAAAGGACAAAATATGATCGGTATGTACTCTTTTCTGTTTACAATCTCATATCGCCTGATGTTCAGGAGGAACTGAGAGATTATATATGTGACTGGGAAATTTTACCCCAGGCAATAATTCTATTGCATAGTCATATGGCCTATGACGGGGAAGGATTTCAAAGTTCAATTTTAGAAAATACGTCAATCTAATCCTGGATATATTCTGGAAGATGCTTAGATTCTGTTGCAACACTAGCCATACACAAAGTAAAACAGTTACTGGAACATTTGGGTCCCCATTTTTCCAACTCCCCAGAAGTCCAGTTGATCAATGGATTATGTTGTTGGAGCCATAGCAGAACCAAAAACATATTTGTTGGCAAACCCCTCATTACAAATAAAAACATTTTTCAGTATGAATTACCCCAACCCTCATAGAGATACAAAGGGTACAAATCTCTATAAACCCCGTAGCCAAGGGAGTGGCATCAACAACAGTAATCCAAATGGGAGCTGGGAGCCTATGCAAGGGGATACCCTTCATAGTAGCAAATTCAAAACCAATGAAGTTAGCTACAAACCCAGAATCGATGAAGGCCACCCCAAAACCTTTTACATGACTTAAAGGAAATTGACACAGGGAGCAACAAGTTTTTAGAATTTCTAGGAAATGTACATGATCATCTATGTGGTCTTCCGCATTACCACCTAGGCACTGAAGCTTGTCTGGAGTGTAGCTGGCCAGCTAAGACCTGTCCTAGGTTGCTAATATAGCTTGAGTGTTTATATAGCTAGACCTGCCAATAACCTTAATACAGTTCCTATGTTTTTAAGTTAAAGACAAAAGCAGAGTTATTTACTGTGACTTCATGTTTGGATGTCATGTAACTGTTGTATATTGTGCTTACAGAAGCAGAAAAGATAATATGCCTTTAAGATTCATTATATGGATGTGAGGTAAGCTCAATGACACAGCAAAAACAACAGAAAGCATAAAGTTAAACTGTTGTTGCTGGGCAGAAGTCTAGACCAATCACAGCCAGCCACACATACAGCAGGAGTCTTGGCCAATCACAGCCAGCCTCACACACAGCCTGTGTGGGAAATTCCCCTAGCAGGAGCTGCTAGAATTATTCACCAGAGAGAGAAGATGAACAGACATTCACTCCACTAAGAGCTGTGTTTTATGGAAGCAGAGAGGCCAAAATAGGTATTTAAAACTGTTATATAATGTTCCTACTGTTAATACAGTGATTAGAACTGTATACTGAACCAGTTATATGTGTGTTTACTTACAGTTCCACCAATTGCAAACTACAAAGTTCACAATCCAAATTCAAATTCCATATTGCAACCCAAATTGCATACAACAATACCAGATTATACTGAACCAATCTGCAAATAGTTACTGCTAACTGCATACTGCAAATTGCAACCAAATTAAGCAAGAACTTTTAGTTAGACCTCAGATATACCTCTCAGAAAGATCATAAAGTGCTTAAATAACTTAAAGTGAGAGTACAGATACTGAAGAGAGAAATATATCCAACATTTTATGTTGAATGACAAGATTGAACAGTTGAACCACCATCCTATGCATACTGCCATTTTATGAATCTTTATGCAACACGGTTTCTGCTGCGGAGGCGGCAGTGTTATATATGAAGAACCTACTGTTTCCATAGAACGACGCTAGAGGAATTACAGAGTAACAGACAGTCTGGTTAGACTAAAAGTCAGAGATATCAAAATTCTTCTAATGCCATAGCACAAAAGGCACTTCATAATGCTGCGCCTGCCACATGGAGTGAGTCGTCGTGGACAACTTTTCAGAAAGAGATCAGCACCCCGACAGTAGACGCACAATCCTTTTTTCCTCCTTAGATTTCTGCGGTCTTGCGGAGAAAACGTTCCAAAAGTTGCATATTCTCCACATCAGAATTAGTGGCCGTAGGAAGTGTATATGACCTTTGAGGACTAGAAAATGGTACTGGTGAAGATAGTTATTCCCTCCGTTGTTCCCTAAAAAGTCTGTCAAGACACACTGACAAAGTCATGATATCGTCAAGTAAGCCAGGAGGAGGAAAATTTACCAGCATATCTTTCAATGTATCAGAGATACCCTGATGAAATTGACATCTAAGTGTTGGATTATTTCATTAAGAAGCCACACACCACTTGCAAAAATCGGCACAATAATGCTCAACAGGTCTCCGACCTTGTTTAAGAGAGATTAACTGTGATTCTGCAAATGCCCCTCTATCAAGTTCACCATATAGGAGACCCGATGCTGGGGAAAAATTAATCAACAGGTGCCAGCTCAGGGGAGTCAACCGACATTGAGAAGGCCCATTCCTGTGGGTCACCTTGAAGCAAAGAAATAACAATACAGACTCTTTGCCATTTAGAACCAGAGTAATAGGGGTGTAACTGAAAATTAAATTTGCAACTCTCTCTCTCTAAAGGTTCCAAATTGTTTTCTGTCACCAGAAAAGTGATTAGGAAGCTTAACCTGAGGTTCCAGGGGTGGAGAGGACACCATTGAACTAGGCACTTCCTAAATTCTTTCTTAATGGAACTAGACACTTCCTAAATTCTTTCTTATTGGTGTACTCTCTCTGCCAAATCATGCACCAAACTGAGAAAAGTCATGCATCTGGTCTACCACAGCCCGCATGTGATCCGTACTGTTAGTACCAATACACAAAAAATATATGTGGCCTGTGAATCACAGGACAAATAACTGTAACCTAAAATCCACCCGCACCTCTGTACCTGCCACGACTGCCTAACCTGGGGACCACAACCAGTTGACGGTCCCCACTTATTTATGTGCTAGGGCTTACCAGGGGGAAAAAATATATAAATAAGTGACAAACAGTCAAGTCCAGGTCCAAATACATTAGGCAGAAACAATTCTGACAACCAAGACAGGGTTAAACCAGAAGATGAAGAAAAGGCAAATCAAAATCCAAGAATCAGGGTCAAAGTAGTAGCCAAAGTCAGAAGTCAGGAGGTCAAAACAATTCAATATCCAAAGCGCTGGTGAGGTATATAGAACCATTCACATGCAATCTGTGACCAGCAGATTGCCTGTTTAAATATCCCACGCTTCCTGGGGTATCAGCAACGTTCATGTGGGAGAGCCGGTGCAGTTTGGCCGGCGCTCCTTAACAAGGTCTCCCTGGCAACCAGAAGCTGGCCATGCAGCAGAAGAGCGCATCTGTCGGCTGCAGCTGACACTGAGATGGGAGTGCCGATCCCAATTGGCCGGCGTTCCTACACAGGGAGAGCAGCCCTTCTCCTGGGTAACCAAAGACCGACAGATACAGGGAGGATAACATCTGCCAGCACCGGTAGTGACATTTATACTCACCTTTTGGAGACGGAGTTGGTGACCATGCACTCTAGATTGCTAGTGGTGGAGACAGAAGTCAAGAGGCTATGAGATAAGGTTGATGACCTTGAAAACTCCAGGCGCAGTGACCTCCGCGATGTGGGTCTAAAGGAGTGCGTTCCTTTTTACAAGCTGACTTCCATCTGTGAGAAGGAGCTGCCTGAGGCGGAAGGCTTGCAGGGTATATATAAGGTGGAAAGGACCCACAGAGTTGGCCTGGATATCAGAGATTGAAAGAGCAATCACATTGGCAACCGCCAATGATTACACCTCAACAGAAGCCCAGGCAAGTCATAGTAAAATATTTAGATTTCTCAGAGAAAGCAACCATTTTGAAAGCCTACAAGAAAATGCAAACAAGTGTGCTTATTAGGGGCCACAAAGTGTTAGTCTTTAAGGGGAACCTGTCACTAGGATTTTGGGTATAGAGCTAAAGACATGGGTTGCTAGTTCGCCGCTAGCACATCCGCAACATCCAGTCCCCATAGCTCTGTGTGCTTTTATTGAGTATAAAAACGGATTTGATACATATGCAAATTAACCTGAGATGAGTCAGAGCTTGAAAATATGACTCTTCTCTGGTCACACAAGTAAGATATGACTCTTTTATGTTAATTTGCATATGTATCAAATCGTCTTTTTTTTTACACAATAAAAGCACACAGAGCTATGGGGACTGGATATTGTGGATTCGCTAGTGGCGATCTAGCAACCCATGTCCTCAGCTCTATGCACAAAATCCCGGTAACGGGTTCCCTTTAATGACTTTTCTGCTGAGGTCTTGAAACGCCAGAAAGCTTTTGCACCAATACGCCCGGATCTATATAACAGAAAGACTACGTTTTTCTCTGCTTTACTGAAAGTCTTCTAAGCGGATGGTTTGGTATCACTGTATAATGTACCAGAAGTGGCAGCCAAGGAATTAGATCTTTTTGTGCCACAGGAGATGAATCACCCATCTCCACTTCAGGGCAAATCTAAAGACTGGGATGTGAGTGTCCCAAAGAACCCTGAACATTGTTCTTCTTATCTTCTACTCTCTCACAGGACTAGAGGACTTTTGTTCATTATCCAGAGGGAACTAGGGCATTGTAGCAACTTGCAGTAGTGGGTAAGGTATAGTTGAACAAGGTTCTATGTAATCCCACTAGAGACACTAATGAACAAGATTTAATTTGGTCACTTGAAAGGGCAAGACTTTTGAGGACTCTCTTTTGGTGACTTTGTGGTTTGGTGACTCTTTGTGGTTTGCTCTTATTCCACAGACTTTTTTTCCTGGCACAGTTCCTGTGGATAATTAACTTGTGTACCCTCTGGCACACTTCTCTGTAGATAGCAGAGGTCATCCTATAGCTCTTACGGGGATATAGTCATTAATATCTCCCTCTGGTGGTCATTCTGTGTAAGTGGCCTTTCAGTCAGTTGGTTATAGTTTTTTTTATTTTACCTTTTTGCTCGTGTATATTATTCTTTTGGAAACTTTTTCTGAGCGGGGGGGGGGGGGGGGGGGGCTAATATACTCCCTATGGTTTTGCTATCGATGATGAAAAAAAGTGAAGTCCAATTGATTTCTTTCGTAGAGGTGATTTTTTCTTTCCACACTGTCCCTCTGGGGTGCCAATTTGCTACCTTTTTGTTTTGTTATGCTCTATTTGATTAAACAGTTTGGGAATTATACAAATGGGAAACTTTCTCAGATGGCATTTTTCGGGTCCTGAGCCTGACCATATTAGATCATTGTTTCAAGGTTTTATATATGAAGATAGTAACATGGAATGTTAAGGGGTTGAGGTATCCTCACAAGCATCTCATGTTGCTGCTCTACCTGAATCGATAGCTGATATGGCGCTGCTCCAGGAGACTCATGGGTAGGAAAAGTGTATGGGTCACCTGCTGTGGGAGCTAAAGCAGGAGTTCTAACTCTGCTTGGTAATAGCTTACCTTTTACTGTGCTGTCTGACTTTTCAGATTCTATGGGCAGATTGCATCATATCTATTTGAGCTCACTAATGGGGTAGGTTAATATCCATAATGTCTATGGCTCTGTCTCACATAGCGTTTAGCAGAGGATATTGTGTCCTGTAAGTTGGTCGTGGGGGATATGAACACAATTGTTAATCCAGTGGAGGATCGACGACATGCTTCTGAGGGGTTGAGGAGAGATCAGGATTGGCTCACACTGATAAACTCACTAGACCTCCAAGACACGTGGAGACCCTTAAACCCAGAAGGTAGTGAATATATGCATTTTTCTCATGCACACTCACAAGGGTGTCCCTCTCTCCTTTACTTTTTAGTTTAGCACTACAACCTCTTTCAAAGGGTATGTCATTGGCAACAAACATAATAAGTATTAAACATACAATGTTTGCAGATTATTATTTTTTTTTGCACCCACACCGAGATTTATCACAAGTGTTTTCCTTATGATCTCGTTTTGGTTTTCAGGTCAACTAACACAAATGTGAGCTTTTCAATCTCTCCCCTCCGATCTCTTGAGATATTTGGAAGGATGTTGGCTTTTTGGTCACAATAACTACCTCTGTGGTTTGATATTTGGGCATACAGATAGGCAGAACTTCTGATTCTATATACTCCCTCAATTACCCTCCTTTAATTAAAAAGATACTTGGTGAGTTAAATAAATGGAGACATTTACCATTATCTATGTTAGGGTACATTCACACGAACGGAAGCTGTCTGTGTCTGTGCTGAGGACTGCAAATTGCAGGAACTGACGTTCCGCAGTATACGGCAAGACATATCACATTTATGAGCTTTTACTGTGCAGAGGCATGGACCATGGAAGTGCATCCCAGTGCTTCTGATCCATGCCTTCGCTCTGCACTGCACCGTATCTTGAGGACTGCGGACCCATTCAAGTCAATAGGCCAAGATCCGTAATACAGGATTCAGACGGCTGGTGCCCGTATATTGCAGTGTTGTGCTCTGGAGTAGGGGTACTGTGAAGTCTGGACATCTGTCACTATTTTCCACTGTTTTCCCTTAAAACTTCTTACTTTATTTCACTTGAAAGGGTTAACTTATACTGTTCATTACTGTGTTACTGCATTTTGTATGTATGTTGTGATATATATCCTGTTCATTATCACTGTATTTGAAAGGTTCTGTGGAAATGGTTAATGAACACTGAGAGACTGTTAGGACTTCAAATGAGAAGCTGGTAATTTTCCACAGCTGCCATAGGCTTTAAAGAAGAGCATCTATTGGAGGGGAAAAAAAAATGTTGTTTACCACCAAACCCAGACAAACTAACCTTGTGACTGTCTGGTTTAGCTCTGTTGTTATGTCTGGAAACTTGTTTTTGTCTGGAAAAACTCCTGTGTCATTGCCATTGAGTATCATTCAAGCTTTAATGTAAGTCTATGAGAGATGGAAAGTGTTACAATGTATCTGTTTGTGCTGAGCTTCTCCACTCCACCCCTCCCACTAGAAGGATGCAGTCTAACTAGAAATGGTAATATAAGGAGAGCGGTCAGAGCGCCTAGTGTGCTGCAGTTACAGACCAGTACTTGCAGGGGGAGACTCTGCCAGTCTGCATGAGTGACCAGAAGAAGACGCTGAGATGGGGACTCTGAGCCACAGACCATGGGTGACTAGTCCTGAGACCAGGGAGCCTCCCAGACTTCTGAGCTACAGACTGTGGGCCTTTGGCCAGGGTGCAAGCCTTCTGAGAGAAAGAGGGACAGCTAGCTTAGGCCTTTCCTCAGCATCAAACCCTTCTTCTGCAAGGGAGAAGACTGGAGAAGCCAGCCCTATGCCTCGCCTATATTGTTTTGTACCTGAACTCCTCCAGTAAAGAAGCAAACTGGTTACTGCAGACCCTGACTCTCTGGACTTATTTCCCATTGGGGTGCACCCACACCTTACCAACCCTTCCAGAGAGCAGCAACACGTGGTGACACCTCGACGGTGTCTGGGGGACCCAGCGTAGCATTGCGGCCATCCCACACCCAGCCACTGCAGCAGTGTGGTCCGCAATATGGCCACAGACAGCCTTCGTGTGAATGGACCCTTAGGTCAATGCCACTTTTTGTAAAAATAATAAGCTTCCCCAAGCAGCATGGTGGCTCAGTGGTTTGCACCAGTGCCTTGCAGTGCTGGGGTTCTAGGTTTGAATCTGACCAAAGAAAACATCTGCATGGAGTTTGCATGTTCTCCCTGTGTTTGCCTGGGTTTCCTCCGCGTACACCAGTTTCCTCCCACACTCCAAAGACTGACTGATAGGGACCTTAGATTGTGAGCTCCATTGGGGACAGTTGGATGCTAATGTCTGTAAAGCGCTGCAGAATATAGTAGCGCTATATAAGTGCATAAAATAATTCATGCAAAAGGAGCCCTGACCAAGTATTGAGTGCATATACTCTAGAGACTTTTCAGTAGTCCAACATTTCTGTATTAAAAATCTTTTTTTAATTGGTTTTACATAATATAGTAATTTACTGAGATCCTGACTTTTGGGTTTTCATTAGCTGTAAGCCATAATCCTCAACCTTAAAAGAAATAAGCGCTTGAAAAAGATCACTCTGTGTGTAACAGCGCTATAGAATATATGAGAGATCTCTGTGTGTAATGAATCTATTGAATATATGAGCTTCACTTTTTGAATTGAATTACAGAAATAGACTTTTCGATGATATTCTAATTTATTGAGAGGCACTAGTATGTGTTTGTCTCCTCACTGACCTTTGCAGTAGTGACACAGGAGAATACATACCTGCACTAAAGGATTCCGTGCCTCAACCATTCCTTTCATTACAGTTGTGATGGCTCTGGTGAATGGCGTCTGATCATCGTGAAGGGAGTTCAGCTCCATCCCAAAAGCAGCCTGGTCAATGCAATAATAATCAATCATATTAAACATTTCCAAAGATCCATGTGTATTACGAGAGGTTTCCCGCTTTTATATAAGTAACTGTAATTCACAATAGTGCATAATGAAAGGGTCAATGCACGTGGTGCCTGTAGGGTGCACTGCCTATTACCTTGGCGATGACGTCCAGTGTGACCCTACCCATCATATCGTGCATCCCGACCTGACATTTTCCATCTGCCTTATCTCCCAGTATGTCCATCAGGTCTTCTGCTACTTCATTGAACATTCCCATTAATCCTATGAGGTAGCTGGAAAATAGAGGAACATCATTGGATTCTGAAGTCATTGAAACTTTAGATCCTGATAAGTAAAAGGGTTTTCTGGTAAAAATGACTTTTTAACATGTTCTTGCAGCATTATACACAGGACCGCCATGTTACACAGAATAATGATTTGCGGTATTACACAAAGCTTCTTACTTTCTGCTGAATGCTGGATCAACAATCCTCCTCTGTTTGTGCCAGTGTTCATAGTCTCGATCTGTCAATAAACCGTTCCCCATGTACCTGTAAAAGGAATAAAAATAAAAAAAATCTGTAAAACTCTGCATCAAATACTATGACATATCCGAAAAAAATGTTAAAGTCAATTTACAGCCATATACGTATAATATACAATGTATTCGGAAAGTCTTCAAACCCGTCAATTTTTCAAATTCTCTTATCTTACTCCTTGTGCTATAAGTTCCCCCATCATTCTGCCCTTGATATAAGTATTCAGCCCCTTTCACATTGACATGGAAGAATTCAGACCCTTCCCTGGGGACATAATAATTCAGCCCCTTTCACATTGACATGTATGTATTCAGCCCTTTACTCAGGACTCAGTTGAAGCCCCTTTGGCAGCGAATACAGCCTCCAGTCTTCTTGGGGATGATGCACAAGATTTCCATCTGGATTTAGGAATGTTCTGCCATTCTTCTCTGCAGATACTCTCATGCTCTGTCTGGTTGGATGAGACTGTCAGTGGACAGCCATTTTCAGGACTCTCCAGAGATGTTTCAATGGGTTCAGGGCTCTGGCTGGACCCATCAAGGACATTCACAGAGTTGTCCCTAAGCCGCTCCTGTGTTGTCCTGTGGTGTGCTTAGGCTCATTGTCTTTTTGGAAGGTGAACCTTCGGCCCAATCTGAGGTCCAGAGCTCTGGATCAGATGTTAATTAAGAATATCTCTGTACCTCTGTACTTTGCTCTATTCATCTTTCCCTCCATCCTGCCCAGTCTCCCTGTCCCCCCAGCATAATCCTGCCACCACCATGCGTCACTGTACGGATGGCACTGGGCAGGTCATGAGAAGGGCCTGTTTTTGTCCAGACATGAGGCTTACAATTGAGAACAAAATGTTAAATCTTGGGTTCATCTGTAGTGTCCTGGAGCAGAAGTACTTTGAAGTTTGGACATTTGTGGACATTTGCCTGTTTCCTCTATGCAAAGTTAAAACTTCTTACTTTATTTCTCTTAACCCCTTAAGGACTCAGCCCTATTTCACCTTAAGGACTTGGCCATTTTTTGCAAATCTGACCAGTGTCACTTTAAGTGCTGATAACTTTAAAATGCTTTGACTTATCCAGGCCATTCTGAGATTGTTTTTTTGTCACATATTGTACTTCATGACACTGGTAAAATGAAGTAAAAAAAAAATCATTTTTATTTATTAAAAAAATACCAAATTTACCCAAACATTTTAACATTGCAAATTTCCAAGTTTCAATTTCTCTACTTTTATAATGCATAGTAATACCTCCAAAAATAGTTATTACTTTACATTCCCCATATGTCTACTTCATGTTTGGATCATTTTGGGAATTATATTTTATTTTTTGGGGATGTTACAAGGCTTAGAAGTTTAGAAGCAAATCTTGAAATTTTTCAGAAATTTTCAAAAACCCAATTTTTAGGGACCAGTTCAGGTCAGAAGTCACTTTGCGAGGCTTACATAATAGAAACCACCCAAAAATGACCCCATTCTAGAAACTACACCCCTCAAGGTATTCAAAACTGATTTTACAAACGTTGTTAACCCTTTAGGTGTTCCACAAGAATTAATGGAAAATAGAGATACAATTTCAAAATGTCACTTTTTTGGCAGATATTTTATTTTAATAATTTTTTTCCAGTAACAAAGCAAGGGTTTAGGCTAGGTCTACACGACGACATTTGTTGCGCGACAAAAAGTCGCGCGACAGATAGGGCGCAACATTTGTCGCGCAACATTTTGTTGCACTAATGTCGCACGACAATTTTTATAATGGCAGTCTATGGTGTCGCACTGCAACATGCGACATGCTGCGACTGCGACGCGACAGTTGCAGAAAAATCCATCTCAAATGGATTTTCTGCGACTGTCGCGTCGCAGTCGCAGCATGTCGCATGTTGCAGTGCGACACCATAGACTGCCATTATAAAAATTGTCGCGCAACATTAGTGCAACAAAATGTCACGCGACAAATGTCGTCATGTAGACCTAGCCTAACAGCCAAACCAAACTGAATATTTATGGCCCTGATTCTGTAGTTTACAGAAACACCCCATATGTGGTCGTAACCCCCCCTGATGCACCCCTAGAGTAAAAACTCCATAAAAGTGACCCCATCTAATAAACTACACCCCTCAAGGTATTCAAAACAGATTTTACTAACGTCGTTAACCCTTTAGGTGTTCCACAAGAGTTATTGGCAAATGGAGATGAAATTTCAGAATTTCAATTTTTGGGCAATTTTCCATTTTAATCCATTTTTACCAGTAACAAAGCAAGGGTTAACAGCCAAACCAAACTGAATATTTATGGCCCTGATTCTGTAGTTTACAGAAACACCCCATATGTGGTCGTAAACTGCTGTACGGGCACACGGTAGGGCGCAGAAGGAAAGGAATGCTATACGGTTTTTGGAAGGCAGGTTTTGCTGGACTGTTTTTTTTGACACCATGTCCCATTTAAAGCCCCCCCGATGCACCCCTAGAGTAGAAACTCCAAAAAAGTGACCCCATTTTAGAAACTACAGGATGAATGGCAGTATTGTTGGTACTAGTTTAGGGTACATATGATTTTTGGTTGCTCTAAATTACACTTTTTGTGAGGCAAGGTAACAAGAAATAGCTGTTTTGGCACCGTTTTTATTTTTTGTTATTTACAACATTCATCTGACAGGTTAGATCATGTGATATTTTTTATAGACCAGGTTGTCACGGATGCGGGTTGTCACGGATACCTAATATGTATACTTTTTTTTTATTTATGTAAGTTTTACACAATGATTTCTTTTTTGAAACAAAAAAAATCATGTTTTAGTGTTTCCATAGTCTAAGAGCCAGAATTTTTTCAGTTTTTGGGCGATTACTTTGGGTAGGGTATGATTTTTGCGGGATGAGATGACGGTTTTATTGGCACTATTTTGGGGTGCATATGACTTTTTGATTGCTTGCTATTACACTTTTTGTGATGTAAGGTGACAAAAAATGGTTTATTTAGCACAGTTTTTATTTTTTATGGTGTTCATCTGAGGGGTTAGGTCATGTGATATTTTTATAGAGCCGGTCGATACGGACGCGGCGATACCTAATATGTATTTTTTTTTTATTTATGTAAGTTTTACACAATAATATCAATGATTTCTTTTTTGAAACAAAAAAAATGCATGTTTTAGTGTCTCCATATTCTGAGAGCCATAGTTTTTTCAGTTTTTGGGCGATTATCTTAGGTAGGGTCTAATTTTTTGCGGGATGAGATGACGGTTCGATTGGCACTATTTTGGGGTGCATATGACTTTTTGATTGCTTGCTATTACACTTTTTGTGATGTAAGGTGACAAAAAATGGTTTATTTAGCACAGTTTTTTTTTTTTTTACGGTGTTTATCTGAGGGGTTAGGTCATGTGATATTTTTATAGAGAATATGTATACTTTTTTTATTTATGTAAGTTTTACACAATAATATCATTTTTTAAACAAAAAATAAGATTTTTTTAGTGTCTCCATATTCTGAGCCATAGTTTTTTTATTTTTTGGGTGATTGTCTCAGGTAGGGGCTAATTTTTTGTGGGATGAGGTGACCAAATTGGTACTATTAGATTGGTACTATTTTGGTGGGCAAACGCCTTTTTGATCGCTTGCTGTTGTACTTTTTGTGATGTAAGGTGACCAAAAAATTGTTTATTTAGCACAGTTTTTATTTTTTACGGTGTTCATCTGAAGGGTTAGGTCATATGATATGTTTATAGAGCCGGTCGATACGGACGCAGCGATACCTAATATGTATATATTTTTTTCCCTATTTTTTACCGTTTCAGTTTATTTTTACTTAAAACTTTTAATTTTTTGGGGGGAAAACTTTATTTTTTCAACTTTTTTTTACTTAATTTTTTGTCCCACTTTGGGACTTCAACTTTTGGGGGTCTAATCCCTTTTACAATGCATTCCAATACTTCTGTATTGTAATGCATTGGTTGTATGAGTAATACTGTGTGTATTACTCATACAGCTCCCGGCCTGTGAGATCCAGGGGGCTGGATCTCACAGGTTCTTCACCGGAAGGCAGCGCAATGCCTTCCTTAGACATCGCACTGCCTTCCATGCCATCGGGTCCCTCCTACAGCCCGATGGCACCGCCGCCCGCTGCCCGCCGGATAAGGTAAAAGCCGCAAACTGCAGGTCTGAATTGACCTGCGGTTTGCGGCAATCGCCAACACGGGGGGGTCACGGGGTTGTGACAGGGTTTCAGCGGACATCCTGTTGAGATTAACCCCGCCGTGCCGCAATCGCGATTTAAACTTAGGACGTACCGATACGCCCTGAGTCCTTAAGGGGTTAAAATGGTTAACTTATACTGTTTATTACTGTTTAACTGCATTTTATATGTATGTTGTGATATATATCCAGTTCATTTGCACTGTATTTGCAAGCCTCTGTGGAAAGGGTTAATGAATACTGAAAGACTTTTGTGACTTTGAATAAGAAGCTGGTAATTTTCCACAGCTGCCATAGGGTTTAAAGAAGAACATGTTTTGGAGGGAAAAAGCCAGATGTGGTTTACCACCAAAATCAAACAGACTGACTTTGTGACTGTCTGGTTTAGGGTACTTTCACACTTGCGGCAGGACGGATCCGACAGGCTGTTCACCCTGTCGGATCCGTCCTGCGGCTATTTCGACGTGCCGCCGGACCGCCGCTCCGTCCCCATTGACTATAATGGGGACGGGGGCGGAGCTCCGGCGCAGCACGGCGGTGCATGGAGAAAGGGCGCCGGACTAAAATTACTGCATGTCAGGCTTTTTAGTCCGGCGGCTTTCTCCGTGCACCGCCGTGCTGCGCCGGAGCTCTGCCCCGTCCCCATTATAGTCAATGGGGACGGAGCGGCGGTCCTGCGGCACGGCGAAATAGCCGCAGGACGGATCCGACATGGTGAACAGCCTGTCGGATCCGTCCTGCCGCAAGTGTGAAACTAGCCTAAGTTCTGTTGTTATCTCTGGAAACTTGTTTTTGTCTGGAAAAACTGCTGTGTCATTGCCATTGAGTATCACTGAAGCTCTAATGTAAGTGTAAAAGAAACAGAAAATGTAACATTGTATCTGTTTGTGCTGAGTTTCTCCACTCCACCCCTCCCACTAGAAGGTTCCAGTCTAGTTAGAAATGGTAATATAAGGAGAGCAGTCAGAGCCTCAGACCATGGGTCACCAGCCCTGTGATCAAAGAGCCATCCAGACTACTGAGCTACAGACTGTGGACCTCCAGCCTTTGCTTTGGCTGGGGTACCTGCCTTCTGAGAGAGAGAGAGGGACAGCTAGCTCAGGCCTTTCCTCAGCATAAAAACCCTTCTTCTCCCAGGGAGGAGACTGGAGAAGCCAGCCCTAAGCCTCACCTGTATTGTTTTGTACCTGAATTCCTCCAGTAAGCACATTGGTTACTGCAGACCCTGACTCTCTAGACTTAATTCCCATTGGAGTGCACCACACCATCACTTCCAGAGAGCAGCAAGTGGTGACACCTCGACGGTGTCCGGGGGACCCAGCATAGCATTGGTGCCTTCAACCCGGCCACTGCACATCAGACCAGAGAATCTTGTTTCTCGCTGTCTAAAAACCATTTAAGTGTCTTTTTAACAAACTCCAGGTGGCTTTCATGTGTCTTCTACTGAGATTGGTGGAGGCTGCAGTGATGGTTGACCTTCTGGAAGTTTCTCTCATCTGCACACAGGATCTTTGGAGCTCAGCTAGCATGACCATTGGATTCTTGGTCACCTCTATTACCAAGGCTCTTCTCCCTGCTCTAGGTAGAGTTCTGGTTGTTCCAAACTTCTAATATTTAAGAATTATGGATGCCACTGTACTTTTGGGAACTTTCATTGCTGAAGACATTTTTTCCTATTTCCAGACCTGAACCTTCACAAAATCCTCTCTCTCAGCTCTACAGGCAGTTCTCCTCATGGCTTGGTTTTCACTCTGATATGCATTGTCTGCTGTGAGATCTTATATAGACAGGGCTGTGAGTCTCTAAATCATATCCAATCCACTGCATTTAACACAGTTGGACTGCAATCAAGGTGTAGAAACATCTTAAAGATGATGTAGAGAAACGAGGCCCCAGAGCTAAATGTCAAATATCATAACAAAGGGTCTCCAAATACTTCTGCATAGTTTTTCTTTTTAAATATATCTGCAAAAATTCAGTTTATACTTTCGAGTGCAGAATGAAGGGGGGGGGGAGACTTGAATTTTTTGACTTTAGCAAAAGGCTGCAACATAACAAAATGTGAAAAAAAGGGAAAGGGTCTGAAGACTTTCTGAATGCATTGTATATACAGAGATGTTCTAGAATTCTGTATTTTCTCCAGTGACCACCCACAGTATTCCACTGACTAAGATGCCCATACACCTTCCATAGCTTTCAGCTGAATGCTCATTTGCAAAGTTGTGTCATGTTTTATGCTGGATATATTTGAGTCAGCTGCTGTTTTTCTCTGTGTCGATATTTACATGGATGATCAATAGCTGAACTTTTTATCAAGCAAAGAACCCTCAAGCGCTGGATCTCTGTTTGCTGCACTAAATATAAAAACCGGTTGCAAAGGTTAGAAAACCCTTCAAGCCATTGTTACCTTACTCCAAACATAGTCTCAACACATTCATAGAAATTATCTTTGGTATATTTTGGTGACATCAAGAATTTCTGCAAAAAAGCCAAAAAACAAAATGAAATCATAAGTAAAAGCCAGTATAAAAATAACAGATCAGACCTGTTCTTTCTAAAGATTCTCTTTAATGAGGATCAGGCACTGCTAGTCGTAAAGGGGACTGTAACCAGTTCTTGTGCCTGAGGTACACTGGTGCATAAAGAACTAGCTGTGTATACATTTGTGTATATGTACCATATGTACAGTGGGATGTGAAAGTTTGGGCAACCTTGTTAATCGTCATGATTTTCCTGTATAAATCGTTGGTTGTTACGATAAAAAATGTCAGTTAAATCTATCATATAGGAGACACACACAGTGATATTTGAGAAGTGAAATGAAGTTTATTGGATTTACAGAAAGTGCTATAATTGTTTAAACAGAATTAGGCCGGTGCAGACATGTGGGCTCTGCTGTTGTTGTCATTTTATTGATTCCAAAACCTTTAGAACTAATTATTGGAACTCAGATTGGCTTGGTAAGCTCAGTGACCCCTGACCTACATACACAGGTGAATCCAATTATGAGAAAGAGTATTTAAGGGGGTCAATTGTAAGTTTCCCTCCTCTTTTAATTTTCTCTGAAGAGTAGCAACATGGGGGTCTCCAAACAACTCTCAAATGACCCGAAGACAAAGATTGTTCACCATCATGGTTTAGGGGAAGGATACAGAAAGCTGTCTCAGAGATTTCCGCCGTCTGTCTCCACAGTTAGGAACATATTGAGGAAATGGAAGACCACAGGCTCAGTTCAAGTTAAGGCTCGAAGTGGCCGACCAAGAAAAATCTCGGATAGACAGAAGCGACGATTGGTGAGAACAGTCAGAGTCAACCCACAGACCAGCACCAAAGACCTACAACATCATCTTGCATGGAGTCACTGTGCATCGTTCAACCATTCGGCGCACTTTACACAAGGAGATGCTGTATGCGAGAGGGATGCAGAGGAAGCCTTTTCTCCGCCGCTTGAGGTGGGCTAAAGCACATTGGGACAAGCCAGCTTCATTTTGGAATAAGGTGCTGTGGACTGATGAAACTAAAATTGAGTTATTTGGCCATAACAAGGGGCGTTATGCATGGAGGAAAAAGAACACAGCATTCCAAGAAAAACACCTGCTACCTACAGTAAAATATGGTGGTGGTTCCATCATGCTGTGGGCTGTGGCCAGTGCAGAGACTGGGAATCTTGTCAAAGTTGAGGGACGCATGGATTCCACTCAGTATCAGCAGATTCTGGAGACCAATGTCCAGGAATCAGTGACAAAGCTGAAGCTGCGCCGGGGCTGGATCTTTCAACAAGACAACGACCCTAAACACTGCTCAAAATCCACTAAGGCATTTATGCAGAGGAACAAGTACAACGTTCTGGAATGGCCATCTCAGTCCCCAGACCTAAATATAATAGAAAATCTGTAGTGTGACTTAAAGAGAGCTGTCCATGCTTGGAAGCCACCAAACCTGAATGAACTAAAGATGTTTTGTAAAGAGGAATGGTCCAAAATACCTTCAACCAGAATCCAGACTCTCATTGGAACCTACAGGAAGCGTTTAGAGGCTGTAATTTCCGCAAAAGGAGGATCTACTAAATATTGATTTCATTTCTTTTTTGTGGTGGCCAAATTTATGCACCTGCCTAATTTTGTTTAAACAATTATAGCACTTTCTGTAAATCCAATAAACTTCATTTCACTTCTCAAATATCACTGTGTGTGTCTCCTATATGATATATTTAACTGACATTTTTTATCGTAACAACCAACAATTTATACAGGAAAATCATGACGATTAACAAGGTTGCCCAAACTTTCGCATCCCACTGTATATTATGCATTCAGAGATATTGTTGCCTTGTTAAAGAGCCTCTGTCAGCAGGATCAACCATATTAAAATAGGCATACTGCCTGGTAGGGTTGATCATGCTGATTAAAACGATACCCTTCTTTTGTCTGTATGTTAAACAGCTGCAGAGATTATCTCTGGGGATGGGGGGGGGGCAGACTACATCCTCGGAGGACTGCTTTTGTAATGCCCTTGTGCTCTAAACACTCCCCCGCCCCTTGATTGACAGGGCTAGACAACAAGCATGGTAAGGGCAGAAGAAGCACATGCAATCGGGCTTCTCATATCTTTGAAGAAACAATATATGCCTGTGAAGAAACCAGTAATGTGTATTAGCTTTCTAAGCATAGCAAACCATTATTGCCGACATGGTAGGGCTATATCCTAGAGGAAAGTGTTTTGCCTTCAATATATAGGGTCTCAGGTTTGAATCCCCAAAGAGATTTATAAATGTTTTCTTCTGTTAATTTTTTCTCCCTTATTAAACCCATTATAAGAGTCGATAGGAAATTAAAAATGGCCTGATGCAGGTAATGCACAGATATAGAATAATTTTTACTACTTTCCTGATACCTATACATAACACTCCCCATATCTAGTGCAAGATCTGTTTCTCAGTGTAAAGGCAAACTTTGAGAAGGAACTGAGTGGCACAGATATGAGAAGCATGATTGCATCTGCTGCTTCTTCCTACGCCATGCTTGATGTCTATCCTTGTCAATCAAGGGGAGGGGGAGAGTGCAGAGCACAGGAGTGTTAGCAGTGCTCCAAGGACTCAGTCCAGCCCCCTGGCACTTGAATTTGCTCATTTGCCCGTTTGCTTCATTTGCATATGAAGTAAAAAGATGATGTTTAATATACAGGCAAAAGAAGGCTATCTTTTTAATCAGCATGATCAACCCAACCAGGCAGTATGCCTGATTTAATAGGATGGATCCTGCTGACAGGTGCTCTTTAATGGCAAACCACGATGATATACTCTATATGAGGCAGATCAATGAGCGGCACAATGCAGTTACCTGTAGGAGAATACAAGACTATAGTGGAATATACATATACAGTATGATTGGTTACTTACCTTAACCGCTTCCGGACTGGCAACAAAGACTATTGTAGTGCTTGACAAATTAACACGTACCACTGGACCGTACTTCTCAACCCTAGAAAATAAATGTTATCATGACAATACAGAAACCTGTGCGGATTCATGTGATTACCTAACACTAGCAGCAGATTCAGACATCCCCTTTTATCATGAATCTGCCCCAGAAATCAGCAGATTGCTGCAGTTCTGGCCTCTCAGAACAGGGAGATTGCAGCTGGCTTCAGATTCTGCTGTAACGTTACCCGGTGGCCGGTTTCCCAGTTTAGGAAGCCCATGTCCATACACCCTGTTAGGGAATTTGGAGTTATTAGAGGGGGTCCTGTTCAGAGGCAGTTACAGAGTGCCTCTGGCTCTGCAGGAACTGTCCTGTATTACCAGATAACTCATTGACTTGAATGCCCGGGGGGACAGTCCACAGACCCTACAGGGAAACGGACCGCCTGAGCCCTCTGCACTGCCGCTAGCCAGATACATAACGATCAGATGCTCTCTGTATAAATTAATGCTAGGAATAACAAGTACTTGTGCAACTAGCCGGGGGCCACATGTGACCTCCTATATTCATTATAATTGCTGTCCTTAGGACAGTGATACAAATGCCTAATGCCACAGGGCTCAATAGCCTATGGCTCTCTGCCCCACCATTCACTTTAGAGTGCAGTGATCCCCTGCAAAAGGGTTTTATGTGCATTCTACCCTAAAAAGTCGAAAATGTGTTTTATGATGTATCCATGCATTTTCCAGGAGTTAGTGGAGTCTAGAGCTAGGAAGCGAAGAGTAAGCAGCTTATTACAGCCCTGGAGTGAAAACCAGCCAGAGGGAAGCAAAATGCAGTGAAAAGGGACAAAAGTGATCTTTACACAACATTTCAGTGTTGAGAGCAGGTGTGTGTAGAAGCCCTGTAGAGATAACTTACCTAAAGGAAGCTCTACAGCAACCATGTTCAGGAAAATTAAGTCTTATGGTGCCTGGACATACTTTACTATAGAAGTTGCTAAAATATTACATTCTGCGGTGGACACTGTGGAAACATGAACTGTGATAACCTGTAAATAAGGTGCAAAGCATACTCTGACCTTGGGGTCCACCCTGTGATTGCATGGTACAAGAAAAGTGTTGCACTCCTATTTCTGGATGCCTGTGACCTTGTAAACACTGATTATAGCGCAATTCTTACCCAACTGATAAGAATATGGCTTAGAAAAGTGTTTATGAGGTCAGGAGATGAGAAATAAGAGCTACACATGAGCTGTCAGATGATGGTGATGATTTTAGGGAAATTATGTCTTATGTAATCTGGACATACATTTCTATGGAAGTTGCTAAAAGATCCACATTTCGCGGTGGACACTGTTGAATGTCTTATGGTGTCTGGACATACTTTACTAGGGAAGTTGCTAAAAGATCCACATTCCGCAGTGGACACTGTGGAAACATGAACTGTGAGTACGACAACCTGTAAAAAAGGTGCAAGGCATAGTCTGACCTTGGGGTCCACCCTGTGGTTGCATGGTACAAGAGAAGTGTTGCACCCCTATTTCTGGATGCTCATGACCTCATAAACACTGATTATAGAGCAATTCTTACCAAACTGATAAGAATATGGCTTAGATAAGTGTTTATAAGGTCAGGCTATGAAAGATAAGAGCTATACATGAGCTGTCAGATGATGGGATTCAAAGAAAACAGAAAATGAGAGCTTGCGAACAGACTTATTTTTAACCCCTGTATCTCAGAAATGGTTGAAGATTTTTAATAAAGACAAATTGAAAAAAAATTATTCTAATGTTTCATTTCCTCTGTGGTTCTGATAGGAAACTGAACACTTACTGCCAGGCTTTCTTTGATCACTGGTGGTCACATAAAGATACTCTGTGATCATCTTTCTATGTAGATCCAATCCCTTTAGCAAACACCTATGTTTGACTCCACATAGAAATTCAAACCAGTAACATTAAATAATATATTATAGTTGCCAGCCATTAATTATGGCCAGTAATTGTCTGGTGACTACTTACCATTCCAGGAAGGTGTCATACATGATCAAATTATTGCTCATCAGCTTCCTTATTGTGGGTGAGTGTCCGAAGAAAAAACTGCAGAATAAACACAGTCTACATTGTACTATATGTAGCGAATTGTTTCCTTCGAGCTGTTATAGGGGGTCGATTGGACACGGCTACAGGTAGAATTACATGTGGTGATTGTGTGGCACTTTGGCTTTTCTTGCCATGTCATGCTTGTTAATAGCTCTACATGTATGGAGCAGATTCTTTTTAACATTGTGTGCGGCGGACGGTGAGAGTCGCTGCAACCAGGAGGATGAGTTTTACTGTTGTAAAAAACTGGAATAACTGAAAAATAATGACTTTGAAACTGAGCGGCCCTGTTACACCCAATGTATATACAATGACAGTACTGGAGCACTACGATCACAAGGGTAAAACTCTCATTCTTAGTAACCATTCTGTGTATGGGATATAAGACTGCCAGGGGGCTTCTGTAAATAAAGTTTAACCACCTCAGCCCCCGCTAGCTGAAACCCCCTTAATGACCAGGCCACTTTTTACACTTCTGCACTACACTATTTCACCGTTTATTGCTCGGTCATGCAACTTACCACCCAAATGAATTTTACCTCTTTTTCTTCTCACTAATAGAGCTTTCATTTGGTGGTATTTCATTGCTGCTGACATTTTAACTTTTTTTGTTATTAATCGAAATTTAACAACATTTTTGCAAAAAAATTACATTTTTCACTTTCAGTTGTAAAATTTTTCAAAAAAACGACATCTATATATACATTTTTCTCTAAATTTATTGTTCTACATGTCTTTGATAAAAAAAAAATGGTTTGGGTAAAAGTTATAGCGTTTACAAACTATGGTACAAAAATGTGAATTTCCGCTTTTTGAAGCAGCTCTGACTTTCTGAGCACCTGTCATGTTTCCTGAGGTTCTACAATGCCCAGACAGTAGAAAACCCCCACAAATGACCCCATTTCGGAAAGTAGACACCCTAAGGTATTCGCTGATGGGCATAGTGAGTTCATAGAACTTTTTATTTTTTGTCACAAGTTAGCGGAAAATGATTTTTTATTTTCTTTCCTTACAAAGTCTCATATTCCACTAACTTGTGACAAAAAATAAAAACTTCCATGAACTCACTATGCCCATCACGAAATACCTTGGGGTGTCTTCTTTCCAAAATGGGGTCACTTGTGGGGTAGTTATACTGCCCTGGCTTTTTAGGGGCCCTAATGTGTGAGAAGTAGTTTGAAATCAAAATGTGTAAAAAATGACCTGTGAAATCCGAAAGGTGCTCTTTGGAATATGTGCCCCTTTGCCCACCTTGGCTGCAATAAAGTGTCACACATCTGGTATCGCCGTACTCAGGAGAAGTTGGGCAATGTGTTTTGGGGTGTCATTTTACATATACCCATGTCTGCAATACTTTTAACTTTTAAATGACAGACCGCTGAAATCAACTCATCTGTCTCTACTTTATGCTGCCGTTAGTATGGGCAGCATAAAGTTGATGACATGTTCCCTTTAAGGCTGAGTTCCCATCACCGTTTAGCTTTCCGTTCTCCTGATCTGTCAGAAAAAGAGAAAATTTAAAAACAGGATTAGGGATGAATGAACTTGTGCTTTCAAGTTCGGCGTACAAGGTTCGGGTTCAGGTTATGGATTCCGCTATCACGGACCATAACTTATGTTCCGTCTTAGCGGAATCCATAACAGAATTCCTAGATAACCCGAACTTCGTTCGCCAAACTTGTAAACACAAGTTCTCTCAACACTAAACAGGATCCTGTGAAAAAAACAAATCCTGTTGCATCATTTGGCATCCGTTTGAGTCATTTCCGTCTGAGATTCATCTGTTTTGATAGAAAAAAGTACTGCATGCAGGACTTTTTTTTCTGTCAAAAAAAAAAAATCACGCTCAGATTGCTAAATGCATCTCCGTCTCGTCAGTGTAGTGCTCCACTACTGTCATTATATATACGTTGGATGTAACAGGTCCGCTCAATTTCTGCGGTCCTTTTTTTCTTCAATTATTCTCAGACTGGCCGACAGAAGTACAGGAGAATCCCCCGGTGGGCCCCTGGGCAAAGTGGGCCCCTAGTCTCCCACCCCCTGCACAAGTGGCACATTACACATTAGCCATACTGCACTACATACATATATTCAAATGTACAGTACCTCCACAAGCCTATGTTCATATAAAAAACTTGTTAGATTATTTATTATATTTGAATGTATCCGTACGGTGGGCCCCCAAAATACATTTTACTGGTGGGCCCTAGGTACCCCAGTCCGACACTGTTCTGACGGATCAGAAGAATGGAAAGCTAAATGGTGATGAACTAATACTTGTATAATGAAACATTCCGTCACCTTCTAATATACTGTATGTTTCAGTAACCCAACACAATCTCTGCTTGCTGTCAGTTTATATGAGCAGTCTTATTTACATTCCGAAGCTAAAACCCAATACAGTGCTAATACTTCTCACAGCTGAGTTCTGCTGCTGTGTTGTGGAGAAAGACAGACAGAGATAGCTCCTAGTCCTGGTATAGTAAATCAGTGCATGTGCTCCACTTACAGAGATCTTATGTGGCAGAGGAGCTGGTGGTCCCCCAGATAAAGGGTCCGGTGTGATTATGAGCTCTTCACCCCCTATTGCTACTCCATTAGAGGTGGGGATTTAACTACATGAAACATCTGAACCCCTCAAACTTTCTTTCCAGCAGAACTGCAAGCCATTGGTGTGTGCAGCGTAACATTGTCTCTCTGTCTACCCCCTCCTCGCTCCTTACCTGTCTCTGGGAGGACCAGGGATGTGGTCATACTTCATATGCTTGTAGTAGATGTATCCACAGTAAAGAAGGAAACAGAAGACAACCAGGATCAGGAGCAGAATAAGAGCTGCGGTCATAAAAGCCCATAGCCCCATGTCTTCTTGTATCAGCACAGGTCAGAGGATGCTGCTTGTGACATCTACTGTGACACAAAGCAAGAAGCAGGCTGCATAAAAAGTCACAGCGTCCCTCCTCCAGGAGCACAAGGAGGCGCATCTTACATACTTGGTCTGATGCTCCAGGCATGGAGAAAACCCCCTCAGGAACTCACTTTGTATGAGAGTCAAATACTATAGACTGGCACCTGCTGGAGGAAGATTTCACCAATTTACACAGTTCACTGCTCATCATAATTTCTCTTTTAACATTTGCAGTTGCAGCTGGTATTTTTACCACTCTGAACATCAGTGAGGAAATCACAGGGGAAGCTTCACAATATGTGTGTCACGGTCCCTCAGGTGACTGATGTCAGGAAATCAAGGAGATTGGCTGAGCGAGGAGGAATCTAACAGCCTCCTTGATTTCTCTTGATTCAGTGTTGATAGGGTTAATAACCACTTCCATTCTCTAAGCTGTTGCTCAGTGGTCATCACTTCCTCCATTTATAGTCTCACTTCACCCTTCTGACTCTGCGGTAGATATCTTCATTTGGGTTTGGCTGAGCTGGTGTGAGGTCGTCTCTGGTGTTCCTGTTCTTCCATCTCTACAGAAGTTAAGTGTCGCGTTTGTTTGTATTTGTTATATTCCCTGTTTGTATTTGGGCCTGAGACAGAGACTTCCATTCGTCCATCTGGGGAGAAATGGGTTGTCTCTGGTCCTAACCTTTTTCAGGGCCTTATAGGGATATAAAGGCCTAGGTATCCTGCTTATGAATAGTCCTACTTTCAAGGTCTATTCATATTGATAGGTAGTCACGGCCTGGATTAGGGTTGTCTAGGAGGTGACCTGTTTCTTCCCTAGTTTCCAGGCCCAGTTACTGTTCCTCTTCCCTCCTGTATTCAGTGTGGAGTTCCCCCTTACAATGATCGTGTGGCTCCCCCAAAAATGTCTGCATTCCAGGATTTAATTTGAAAATGTATAGGACAGGAAAACTGGACATAAATTATCTTAACTACAAGTGATGTAGGTGATGGGTAGTAGTGGAGCAGAGAACGGGCAGAGCAGACATAGGAGAGTGCAAAAAAGGAGCAGGGAGTAGTGAGGAGGCACAGGGGATTTCAAGACAGGTGGGCATGGATGGGATGGCACAGAAGGCTGAAATGTTACTACTGAAGAAAGAGAGCAGCATGAAGGGATCAAGGAGAAGAGTCATGGGTGCTGGAGCACACTTTATAAAGAAAGGGTAGATGGAGGGAAGGTGGGGACACAATATATCTGTAGGATCTGTCGTGCTGGTGGTACTCTACTGTTGGGGTAAAGTATAATTTAGGAATACTCTACCCAGGATTTACTTTACATTCTTTTATATGAGTTGATGAGAGAAACTACATCTGCTAATTAGCCCGAACTGCTTTTATTCAAATCAAGACTGGCCTTTTCTATTTCAACGAACACAGTGCGAGCAAATCAGTGGGGGGTTAATTTCATTCTGATGGGTTGTCAATGTGATATGAAGGGGCCGATGCCAGAAGAGGTGACAACCGGGCACTCTTCCAAGGTAAGTACAGCCCCAGGGCTCTTAATGCTAAGGTCATATGTGGCAGATCATTTTTATTGTGGAATCGGCTGCAAATCCATGTCAATTCCGCAAAGAATCCGTGAAATCTGCTTGTGTTACACGCAGATGCTGTCACTGATTTGGTCGTGGATTCACAGCTGATCTCACTCCACTGCTTTGCAAAATATGAAGTCCATGGGAAGATCTGCAGCTTTTCTGCACAGGACTGAACATGCTCTGATCTTCATGCATAATTTTTCTATTGCATGAGGATGCGGCAAATTCTCAATCCAACCATTCCCCACTCAGCCTTACTGCTAAAGGCATAAGTGGATGGACACACGTGTAAACCTCAGGGCTACATTTATGATTTGGAGTTGTTAACAGGTTATAAATAAATATTTTTGTGTTTTATAAGTCATACACGTTACATACAGTACCAAACCTACATTCAGTATTTCTTTAGACCTTAATCTGTACAATATTAACAACTTTCCTTATATAAAGTCGTAATACACTTTTATAGGCTCAGTCGTTAAGTTGACTTCTGATGTCTTCATTATTGATTACTTTATTATTATTTTCTGGATTTGTGCTCTGCTCGGGGTCTCAGTCTGCAGATCACACCATCCATAGGACGCAGGGTCCCGGTGTCCAAGATCCTGAAGCTCTGTCCTTCCACCAGCTCAAACTCAAATCTCTGCAGGAGCTTGGCCATGATGACCTTTGCCTCCATCTGTACAGAGAGAACGCAGACATGACATGGGGCAGGTTGTCACATTTGTACATCACTAGATTATAAAATGCATTTCTTCCCAATGATAACACTTTGGTGACCTCCTTCCTCTGAGATTCTAGATGTGGAGTCTCCTCCATTTCTGGCACTTAGGATCTTGTCCTAACATAATGATATAAATCCCCAAATATTAGTTGTATTGAGCTCCAGGATATCATTCCCTCTTCCTGATACAGATCACCCAGATAGGATTATTTTTTATATAAATAAATAAATGGGTTAGAAGAGCTCTTAGCCCTCATGTTCTTGCTTGCCACTAGCTGTCATTGGAAAATTCCAAAGCAAAAATTGAAAAGAGCCCTGTATAGGTCAGCCATCGGTACTCCGGCTGAAGAAGCTACCCAGCAGGCACACTTGCTCGGCTGTTGTCAGAAGTGCATGGAGCGTGCTTGGAATTTCACAACAGGTGCAGTGCTGGAGGTTGCCTATCCTGGTATAGGAGATTTCATATATACAGGTGAAACTCGAAAAATTTGAATATTGTGCAAAGTTCATATATTTCAGTAATGCAACTTAAAAGGTGAAACTAACATATGAGACTCATTACAGGCAAAGCGAGATATTTCAAGCCTTTATTTGTTATAATTTGGATGATTTTGGCTGACAGCTTATGAAACCCCAAAGTCCCAATTTTGAGGTCCCCTTTGCTCAGTGGATATTGATTAATTAGCTGACTAGAGGGTGACACTTTGAGCCTAGAACATTAAACTTTTTCACAAAATTCTAATTTTAAGCTGCATTAATGCAATTCCTTTTAATTTGCATTACTGAAATAAATGGACTTTTGCACAATATTCAAATTTTTGGGAGTTTCACCTGTAGTGTATATGGGGTTTGTGTGCCCAGAACATTCTTTCATTCTTTGGTTGTGCCAGCATTACGTGTTATTTTAATATAATTCAGTGTGAGAAACGAGTGACTTTTGTCATTTATTTTCTGCAACAAAAATTCTCCAATTGTGAGATATTCTCTTTAATTCATGGCAGAAAGAGGGGTTTTAAATATGGCGCCCGTTTGCAGGCGCAGCAGGCACCATAGCCGCTGGGTATTTGCTGATTGATCGCAGACATGTAACCCTCTAGATGCTGTGGTCAAACGTGTTATAAATGGTGTTGGGAACGCCCCACCTTGCGGTGATCGGGGGAGCCATTCCTTCGCTGTGAGGCACTGGGTCTCTCTGAAGATTACTGGCCCTTCCTGAGGGTTGAGATGTGTGTGCACCGCCTGTGGACTACTTTCCATGGTGCTGGTGTTCCCCTCTCAAGACCTGAGGATTAGCTGGACATACTTACCTATATCCTGGTTGTGTGTCCTTGTAGCCTCTAAGGCAGTTGTTGGTGCCATTTTTGTTTCCTACAGGCTGGATGGCTGGCCGGAGATCACCGCAGTGCCAACTGGCATCCCTTCTCTACCTGGAGGTAGTTTGTCGATCTGGCTATAAAATGAAGGGAGTTTACGCCCATTTTTTTCAGGTCATGGAGCTCCATCTAGTGTAATTGTTGGATTACTGTACTAGTCTCCCTGCACTATCCTACTTTGTAATCTCCAACTGGCCTACTTGTCTGCATGAGTCCAAAATGGTGAAATATGAGAATAGTGCTGCCAGAGACTCTAGCCATTCATCAAAGCCTCAACCGTCCAAAGTAGAACTAAATACATTTGTACGCAAACTTTCCCCCACAGATCTCACTACCATGTTTAAATAATCTCAAAATGGCACATCTCAGCCACAAGTTCCTACACCAGGAGGTTCCTCACTCCTGCTTTATACCCTCAATTAGATTCCTCCTCCCAGCGTTCAACCCTCTCACATAAACACTCTCTTTGCACTCCACAACTGGAGGATGTTTGGAGATGCTTTTTCCTCTCCACAAGCGATTACAGTCATTTTTTTGGCCCCTAATTGGACCTATCAGCACTTGGATTCTTTTTCATCCCCAGTCCTTATCTCCAATACTGCTCTAACTTCAACATCAGCACGCGGGTCTTCTCCGATCATTTCTCCCATCAGTCTTCAATTTCACTTAACGGATTTCCCTTGTAGAGATCACTGCTAGGGAGTATACAAACTTATTCTTTGTTCCCCTTCCAATGTGCGTATAAGGTTAATTTCACAGAGTTTTTCTCCCTTAGGCTGATTTCACACTTATTTGGTCAGTTATTTCCATCAGTTATTGTGAGCCAAAACCAGTAGTGAAGCCTCCACAGACATAAGGTATAATGGAAAGATCTGCTCCTGTTCTGTGTTTTTGACGCACCCCTGGTTTTGGCTCACAATCACTGACCAAATAAGGGTGGGTTCACATCAGCGTTTTGGATTCCGTTTTTGTTTTCTGTTATAACGGAAAATACCGGAATCCATAAGACGGAAGTTGCTGTGCCTTTTCATAGGTAAATGCATTGATATCAAATTATTGTAGTCAAGATGAATGTTCATTGCCTTTAAGAGCCATGCTCGAATATGACAAAGTAAAAACGGAAGCCTTTAACCGCCTCCGGACCGCCTAACGCAGATCTGCGGTCCGGAGGCGGCAGCTGTGCGCTCAACGACGCATCGGCGCGTCATCTCGCGATAGCCGAGATTTCCTGTGAACGCGCGCACACAGGCGCGCGCGTTCACTAGGGCTGTCGAATATAATCGATGCAGCGATGCATCGCGATTCGACCCCCGGCGATTCTGCATCGATGCGGTTGCTTTAAATAATCGATGCATGTTGATGACGTCAGCGTCGCGTCCGCCGTGCAGCCGAGTCGGAAAAAAGTTTTTGGGCGCCTTCTTTCCCGCCTCCCGCTGACGTGTCAGAGGGGGTGGCCACAACATTGAGTGAGCCAGGTCTGACTGAGTGAGGAGGAGCCGGAGGCGTGGTTTCCGCGCATCTCCGGCTCCCAGTCAGACACTCAGAAGCAGGCGGCAGTGCGGTGGCTGGCGGCGAGGTGAGTTTTGTCACCTATGTAATATCTACCTCCAAAGCGCCTGCCACCTACACAGCATATACACCTACCGCCTGCCACCTACACAGCTCATATTGCCGCTTCTCATACCTTTGCCGCCCGCGCCATGTTTCTTCTTTATTTTTTCCGGTTGTGTCTCTTCTTATTCTTCCCCTCCGTCTACAGTGGACGGAACTTTAGGTTCCGGGTCTATGAAAGGCGGTCAAACAGCGGCCCCTAGTGGCCAGTCTGGGAATGTCTACATTTATCTCACACTATTCAGGAGATTGCTCCCAGCAGGAGGTGATCCACACTGACAACTCTCAGCTAAGGGCAGGGATCTGAAACTGCTGGGGTGTCAGATTTAGGCTACTTTCACACTAGCGTTCGATCGGATCAGTTCTGAACGGATCCGCTCATATTAATGCAGACGGTGGCTCCGTTCAGAACGGATCCGTCTGCATTATAACTTAGAAAAATTTTCTAAGTGTGAAAGTAGCCTGAGCGGATCCGTTCAGACTTTACATTGAAAGTCAATGGGGGACGGATCCGCTTGAAGATTGAGCCATATGGTGTCATCTTAAAGCGGATCTGTCCCCATTGACTTCCATTATAAGTCGGAACTGATCCGCTCGCCTCCGCACGGCCAGGCGGACACCCGAACGCTGCTTGCAGCGTTCAGGTGTCCGCTCACTGAGCGGAGCGGAGGCTGAGCGCTGGCAGGCGGATGCATTCTCAGTGGATCCGCCTCCACTGAGAATGCATTAGGGCCAGACGGCTGCGTTCAGGGCCGCTTGTGAGCCCCTTCAAACGGAGCTCACAAGCAGACACCTGAACGCAGGTGTGAAAGTAGCCTTACTGACAGTTACTGATCCTGCACCATCAGAGCCCCTTCACACGTGTATCAGTCCCTACTGAGAGGATGGTTATTGTGGATACAATGTAGCATACACAGGATCTATCAACCTGAAACCTCCAGGACTAACATACTGATGGTCTCTCAGGTTCTTTCACACTTGCGTTTTTCTTTTCCGGCATAGAGTTCCGTCCTAGGAGCTCAATACCGGAAAAGAACTGACCAGTTTTATCCTAATGCATTCTGAATGGAGAGCAATCCGTTCAGGAGGCATCAGTTCAGTCCCTCTTACGTTTTTTGACCGGAGAGAATACCGCAGCATGCTACAGTTTTCTCTCCTGCCAAAAATCCTGAACACTTGCCGGATCCAGCTTTAAACTTATATTGAAATGTATTAGTGCCAGATCCGGCATTAAAATTGCTGCATTGACGGATCCGTTCTTCCGATCTGCGCATGCGCAGACCTTTAAATCGGTGAAAAAAATAAACACCGGATCCGTTTTTCCAGATGACACCGGAGAGACAGATCCGGTATTTCAATGCATTTCTCAGACGGATCCGCCTGACAATAGATGCAAATAAATATTTTTGTGCAATTTCTGACTGATTGAATTAATTTTTTGATGTAAAATTGAAAAACAAGGGGACTTGGGTAATAATCTTGATGCATCGTGATGCATCGCCGAATCGAATCGTGGACTTGATAATCGTAATCGCATCGAATCGTGAGACGAGTGAAGATGCGCAGCCCTAGCGTTCACAGGAACTGAAGGTAAGCGAGTGGATCTCCAGCCTGCCAGCGGCGATCGTTCGCTGGCAGGCTGGAGATGTGATTTTTTTAACCCCTAACAGGTATATTAGACGCTGTTTTGATAACAGCGTCTAATATACCTGCTACCTGGTCCTCTGGTGGTCCCTTTTGTTTGGATCGACCACCAGAGGACACAGGTAGCTGTGTAAAGTAGCACCAAACACCACCTACACTACACTACACCCCCCCCTGTCACTTATTAACCCCTTATGAACCCCTGATCACTTCATATAGACTCCCTGATCACCCCCCCCCGTCATTGATCACCCCCCTGTCATTGATCACCCCCCTGTAAGGCTCCATTCAGACGTCCGTATGATTTTTACGGATCCATGGATACATGGATCGGATCCGCAAAACACATACGGACGTCTGAATGGAGCCTTACAGGGGGGTGATCAATGACAAGGGGGTGATCACGCATATAGACTTCCTGATCACTTCCCTGTCATTGATCACCCCCCTGTCATTGATCACCCCCCTGTAAGGCTCCATTCAGACGTCCGTATGATTTTTACGGATCCACAGATACATGGATCGGATCCGCAAAACACATGCGGACGTCTGAATGGAGCCTTACAGGGGGGTGATCAATGACAAGGGGGTGATCACCCATATAGACTTCCTGATCACCCCCCTGTCATTGATCACCCCCCTGTCATTGATCACCCCCCTGTAAGGCTCCATTCAGACGTCCGTATGATTTTCACGGATCCACAGATACATGGATCGGATCCGCAAAACACATACGGACGTCTGAATGGAGCCTTACAGGGGGGTGATCAATGACAGGGGGTGATCACCCCATATAGACTCCCTGATCACCCCCCTGTCATTGATCACCCCCTGTAAGGCTCCATTCAGACATTTTTTTTGTTTGGCCCAAGTTAGCGGAATTTTTTTTTTTTTTATTATTTTTTTCTTACAAAGTCTCATATTCCACTAACTTGTGTCAAAAAATAAAATCTCACATGAACTCACCATACCCCTCACGGAATCCAAATGCATAACATTTTTAGACATTTATATTCCAGACTTCTTCTCACGCTTTCGGGCCCCTAAAATTCCAGGGCAGTATGAATACCCCACATGTGACCCCATTTCGGAAAGAAGACACCCCAAAGTATTCCGTGAGGGGCATATTGAGTCCATGAAAGATTGAAATTTTTGTCCCAAGTTAGCGGAAAGGGAGACTTTGTGAGAAAATACAAAAAAAAAAAACTATTTCCGCTAACTTGTGCCAAAAAAAAAAAAATTATATGAACTCGCCATGCCCCTCATTGAATACCTTGGGGTGTCTTCTTTCCAAAATGGGGTCACATGTGGGGTATTTATACTGCCCTGGATTTTTAGGGGCCCAAAAGCAAGAGTAGAAGTCTGGGATCCAAATGTCCAAAAATGCCCTCCTAAAAGGAATTTGGGCCGCTTTGCGCATCTAGGCTGCAAACAAGTGTCACACATCTGGTATCGCCATACTCAGAAGAAGTTGGGCAATGTGTTTTGGGGTGTCATTTTACATATACCCATGCTGGGTGAGATAAATATCTTGGTCAAATGCCAACTTTGTATAAAAAAATGGGAAAAGTTGTGTTTTGCCAAGATATTTCTCTCACCCAGCATGGGTATATGTAAAATGACACCCCAAAACACATTCCCCAACTTCTCCTGAGTACGGCGATACCAGATGTGTGACACTTTTTTGCAGCCAAGGTGGGCAAAGGGGCACATATTCCAAAGAGCACCTTTCGGATTTCGCAGGCCATTTTTTACACATTTTGATTGCAAAGTACTTCTCACACATTTGGGCCCCTAAATTGCTAGGGCAGTATAACTACGCCACAAGTGACCCCATTTTGGAAAGAAGACACCCCAAGGTATTCCGTGAGGGGCATGGCGAGTTCCTAGAATTTTTTATTTTTTGTCACAAGTTAGCGGAAAATGATGATTATTTTTTTTTCCCTTACAAAGTCTCATATTCCACTAACTTGCGACAAAAAATAAAAAATTCTAGGAACTCGCCATGCCCCTCACAGAATACCTTGGGGTGTCTTCTTTCCAAAATAGGGTCACTTGTGGGGTAGTTATACTGCCCTGGCAATTTAGGGGCCCAAATGTGTGAGAAGAACTTTGCAATCAAAATGTGTAAAAAATGACCGGTGAAATCCAAAAGGTGCACTTGGAATATGTGCCCCTTTGCCCACCTAGGCTGCAAAAAAGTGTTACACATCTGGTATCGCCGTACTCAGGAGAAGTTGGGGAATGTGTTTTCGGGTGTCAT
This sequence comes from Bufo gargarizans, assembly GCF_014858855.1. Lineage (NCBI taxonomy): Eukaryota > Metazoa > Chordata > Amphibia > Anura > Bufonidae > Bufo > Bufo gargarizans. The sequence continues at coordinate 7,394,924 of NC_058090.1, read as the reverse complement.
TTTACATATACCCATGCTGGGTGAGAAAAATATCTTGGTCAAATTCCAACTTTGTATAAAAAAATTGGAAAAGTTGTCTTTTGCCAAGATATTTCTCTCACCCAGCATGGGTATATGTAAAATGACAGCCCAAAACACATTCCCCAACTTCTCCTGAGTACGGCGATACCAGATGTGTGACACTTTTTTGCAGCCAAGGTGGGCAAAGGGGAACATATTTCAAAGTGCACCTTTCGGATTTCACCGGCCATTTTTTACACATTTTGATTGCAAACTACTTCTCACACATTTGAGCCCCTAAATTGCCAGGGCAGTATAACTACGCCACAAGTGACCCCATTTTGGAAAGAAGACACCCCAAGGTATTCCGTGAGGGGCATGGCGAGTTCCTAGAATTTTTTATTTTTTGTCGCAAGTTAGTAGAATATGAGACTTTGTAAGAAAAAAAAAATTAAATAAAAATCATTATTTTCCGCTAACTTGTGACAAAAAATAAAAAGTTCTATGAACTCACTATGCCCATCAGTGAATACCTTAGGGTGTCTACTTTCCGAAATGGGGTCATTTGTGGGGGTTTTCTACTGTCTGGGCATTGTAGAACCTCAGGAAACATGACAGGTGCTCAGAAAGTCAGAGCTGCTTCAAAAAGCGAAAATTCACATTTTTGTACCATAGTTTGTAAACGCTATAACTTTTACCCAAACCATTTTTTTTTTTGCCCAAACATTTTTTTTTTTATCAAAGACATGTAGAACAATAAATTTAGCAAAAAATGTATATATGGATGTCGTTTTTTTTGCAAAATTTTACAGCTGAAAGTGAAAAATGTCATTTTTTGGCAAAAAAATCTTTAAATTTCGATTAATAACAAAAAAAGTAAAAATGTCAGCAGCAATGAAATACCACCAAATGAAAGCTCTATTAGTGAGAAGAAAAGGAGGTAAAATTCATTTGGGTGGTAAGTTGCATGACCGAGCAATAAACGGTGAAAGGAGTGTAGTGCCGAAGTGTAAAAAGTGGCCTGGTCATTAAGGGGGTTTTAGCTAGCGGGGTTGAAGTGGTTAAACACAATACAAACCTAACTACACAATACAAAATTCCCAATTCCACCCCACACACACACTATCTATACATTACACTCACACAAATATAAATACCAACCCACCCGTCTGGCTACTCACTGTCCCTACGGGGTAGAAAGGGTAAATGGTGGCACTGCAAGGGTTAATACTTGCAGGTCTGGGATGTAGCCATGAGTACAGGTTCAGGGAATACAGGGTCAATACAGCCCAGCAATGCAAGGGTTAAAGCGGGGCTGTAAACCACACAATCACTGCAATGTAGGGGTAATCACAGTGCAGGGGATGATGGACATAAAGGGGTAAACACATAGTTGGACACCAGGAGTTACCTGGGTCAGGGGTATTGGGGCTATTACAGGGGCTGAGGTTAATGCTGCAGGAGGTCAGCAGCAGGGGTAAATACTGACTGGAGTTCAGCAGCTGGGGTTAGGGGATGGTTGGTGGAGCAGTGGTTAATGCAGGGGTTATGCAGCAGGGGTTATCAGTGGTATAGGGGAAAAGGGGTTAAATGCAGGGGTTAGGGTTAACCCAATGCAGGCCAGGGGTGAATAGGGGTAAATCAGGGCAGGGGTATTAGGGGTACTGCAATGCTGGAGGGAAAGGGTTACTCAGCCATCTCCAGGGGCATGTGGGACTCTGCCTCTCTTCCTTTAGGGAGCTGTTCCCATGTGTCTCTGTTTATAGTCCAGTTCCAAGAGAGCGCGCAATTGTCCTGGCTAGGGCTACTATAAGCCCAAAAGCAGCCCCCCTCCCCCTTTAACAGGAGGGTGATAACATCATCGTGGGCGTGTGACGGAATGCTTGAACTGACAGTTGGCCACCTGAGGCTCAGGATCTATACAGACAAAGGAATATAAGGACTTCCTGCCCAAGATGTTAATGAGAGCATCCCCCCAGATGCCACACCATAGCACCACACACGCCTACGTCATAGCAATCCCTAAACAGAACTAGGCTTATATATATATATATATACATACATTACTCAACCTGGGGATCATATCAGTATATATATACCCACACAACCTGGGGGCACTTAGGTATACATGCATAGACATACACACAACCTGGACAGATCCATATACTGGGCTAATTCTGGGGCATAAATGGGCAGCAATATGCCCACCTGCATATATATATATATATATATATATATTATACATAGAGATGTATGCTGACAAGAGGGCATACATACATCTCTATGTATACACCCATACCACATGGACCGGCCCATGCAAAAGGGCCAATATATATGCATATATGTAAGGGCATATATATTTAAATCCAACACTTCCCTCAACACTTCTATCAAAATATGTTCATACAATGTTTACGGCTTAAATGACCCCACCAAGAGGAACCAGATTCTGTATAGCCCTCATAAACAGAAGGTTGCTATAGCCCTTCTGCAGGAGTCTCACTTTAAATCGGGACATGTCCCGTCTTGCAAGAATCGGTACTTCTCGGTTTGGTCTCATAGCACATTTGATGTTTCTAAAGCTAGGGGGTATCTATAGCTGTTCATAATTCACTACCATGTACCATATTGGATAGGATATCTGACAGCTTAGGTCGTTAAATCTTTCTTAAAATGTCTATCTCTTCCAAGACACTTGCTAATGTCTATTTCCCTAATTCAGGGCATACCTTATTCGCCTCTATGGTGTTTGCAGCTTTGGACGACTTTGCAGATGGCCTCCCGGTCATTCTAGGTGGGGACCTTAATTTTCCTTTGGATACAGCTCTGGGCACATCTACAGGTAGGTCTTCCGTATCTGCTGGAGTGGCCCGGCGATTTAGGAGACACCTTCAGTCCCTAAGATTGGTGGACATATGGCGTATCTTGAATCCTACTAATAAAGATTCCACCCATAACTCCTATCATCGTCTCGATTACCTTTTTCTCTTTCTCACTCATTTCTGTACCTGCTCCCTACAGCAGGCATTATACCTATCCTCTTCTTGGATCATTCTCTTACCTGGATTTCACTGGAGTTAGGAGACCCTACCCATTCTAGAAGTTCGTGGAAGCTTAATGACAACATTCTCAGGGATCCAGTCTGCGTGGCAGATATTAAATCTGCTATCTCAGAATTTGTGGAGGTGCACACCGGGGATGCTTCCAGCCCTACGATTCAATGGGAAGCATTAAAATGCGTGGTGCGAGGTAGATTTATTTTGCACGTCTCTAGGCTTAAGAAATTGCGGTCTGCAGAGATACAGGACATAGAAGAAAAACAGTATACCTAAATTTGCACCCTTCCCTTCCTTCCCTCCCTTTTTTTCCCCTTCCCCTTAGGTTTTCCCCTTCCCCTTAGGATAGTAGATTTATCATCTTTATGTAATCCTTTCATGTTCGCTAATATTGCTAGTATTTCACATAAAAAATGTGTTATCTCAGATGTCTTGAGGATAGTTTGCGATTGACAATGCTATTTGATTTCGCCTGGACTCAGTCCAATTGATTATTCATTTTGTATTCATGTCAATAAAAGTAATTGAACAACAGATACTCAAGAGACAAATATGTCCACCATTTTATGTTGAATGACAAGACTGAACAGTTGAACAACCATCTTATGCATACCGCCATTATATAAATCTTTATTCAACACGAGTTTTGTACATGGACTATCTGCTGCAGAGGCGGCAGTGTTATATGAAGAAAAGTTGAAGTTAATAAAGAAGTTATTTCAAGCATTTGGTGCGCTCTTTACACCTACTCTTTCCATAGAACGGTGCTCTCCATAGAGGTGCTCTCTTATAAGCAATAAGTTTACATGGGTATGTGCTAACTACGTAATTGGCTTAAGCATTCTTCTACAGTCCATACATCATATTGACACATCTGTGAGGAGAAGTGAGGATGAGCTCATCCCACAGCTGTGTGCTCCCCCCTTCTCTGTTCATCATTGTATAAAAAGGCAGATTGAAGCAAAGGGAGGAGGATGAAGCGCTTGCAAGTAAGGAACAAGCAGCTTAAAGCAACTACTTAAAAAAATCATCTAAGTACACAGTCCGTAAAGATACAAAATATAGAATGATATTCACATCTCTATCATTACCATACCTACATTCAGTATTTCTTTAGACCTTGGAATCTATACAATATGAACAACTTGCTGATTGGGTTTTTACTCATATAAAGTTGTAATACACTTTTATAGGCTCAAAAGTTAAAAACTTTTTTTTTTTCCAGGCAGTGATCCTTTGCTCCATATTTGGAGCGGTCATATAATAAAGAACAAATCTAATGTCTGACTTCTGATGTCTTCATTTTTATTTTTTATTTTATTTTCTGGATTTGTGCTCTGCTCGGGGTCTCAGTCTGCAGATCACACCATCCATAGGACGCAGGGTCCCGGTGTCCAAGATCCTGAAGCTCTGTCCTTCCACCAGCTCAAACTCAAATCTCTGCAGGAGCTTGGCCATGACAACCTTTGCCTCCATCTGTACAGAGAGAACACAGACATGACATGGGGCAGGTTGTCACATGTGTACATCACTAGATTATAAAATGCATTTCTTCCCAATGATAACACTTTGGGATTCTAGATGTGGAGTCTCCGCTATCTGTGGTACTTAGGATCTTGTCCTAACATAATTATATAAATCCCCAAATATTAGTTGTGTTGAGCTCCAGGATATCATTCCCTCCTCCTGATACAGATCCCCCAAAAAGGATTACTTTTATAAAAATAGATAAATGGGTTAGAAGACGCCATTGGTGAATGTCCATGGGCTCCATACAGCTCTTAGCCCTCATCTGTTTACTTGCCACTGTCATTGGAAAATTCGAAAGCAATATCTGAAAAGAGCCCGGTATAGGACAGCGGTCAGTGACCGGCACTCCTGCTGAAGAAACTACCACTCCCAGCATGCACACTTGCTCGGCTGTTCTTAGAAGTGAATGGAGAGTGTTTGGAATTTCACAACAGGTGCAGTGCTGGAGGTTGCTTATCCCGGTATAGGAGATTTCATATATCGTGTGTATGGGGTTTTCTGTGCCCAGAACATTCTTTTTATTCTTTGGTTGTGCCACCATTACGTGTTATTTTAATATAATTCAGTGTGAGAAATGAGTGTCTATTTTTTTGCAATAAAATTTCTCCAATTGTGAGATATTGGGCGAGGCGTTTTAAATATGGCGAGCGCAGCAGGCACCATAGCCGCTGGGTATTTGCTGATTGATCGCAGACATGTAACTCTCTAGATGTTGTGGTCAAACGTGTCATAAATGGTGTCAGGAATGGCCCCCCCATGCGGTGATCGGGGGAGCCATTCCTTCGCTGTGATGCACTGGGTCTCTCTGAAGAGACCCAGCGTATTAAAGCTATAGTTTATATGGACCTGGATTACTGTCCCTTCCCGAGGCTTGAGCTGTGTGTGTACCGCTACTCTGCCTGTGGACTACTCTCCATGGTGCTGGTGTTTCCCTCTCAAGACCTGAGAATTAGCTGGACATACCTACCTACATCCTGGTTGTGTGTCCTCATAACCTCCAAGGCAGTTGTTTGTGCCATTTTTGTTTCCTACAGGCTGGATGGCTTGCTGGAGATCACCGCAGTGCCAGCTGGCATCGCTTCTCTACCTGGAGGCTGAAGGGAGCGCACCTATGGGCAGGTCCTTTACATAGTGAAGCAGGGAGCTGTTCTCCCCCTGCTTCACCAGTCAGCCTGATCGTCATCAATACCCTACAGGCCTCACATTACGCTGCTGGCTGTGGGAGCAGCGCTCAAAGCCTGGCAATCAACCTCCTGCACCGCCAGCAGTGCCATGTGTGTGTGAGCGCGTTGGTCGTGCCGCTGCTGGGAACGACCAGATGGATGGGCTGATCATCGGGGACGCAGGTAAGTATTTGTGTTTTGTTTTTGTCATGGACCTGGAGAGGACACTAGGGGCGAAAGGGGGACACAGAGAGAACATAACTACTGTGAGGGGCCATAAGGAGGACATAACTACTGTGAAGGGGCCACAATGTGGGCATTAGTACATGTGAGGGGACACAATGTGGCACAATGTGGGCTTTAGTACTGTGTGGTAGCACTAAAGAGAAATGCCCTAGATTACCCTGTTATACATTGGGATGGCTCAGTCTTCCAGGGCCAGCACAGTGCCCCCCTTCCTTATGAGGTTATTATTTTTGCTCTATCACCACATCGACCTTGTTCCGGATCCAGCGGACATCACGCCAAGGCCAACAACACCCTGGATGAAGTAGGGCCAGTTGGTTCTTTCATTTATTGCAAGGTGTATTGGTACCGCTGTGTACCCTATGATAGATTTTATTAGTTGGGACTGGGTAAGTATAGTTATGCATTGGGCAGAGTTAGCGGAGTGGCTTAGTGTACAAAGAAATTTGGCGTCACTGAGCTTTTCCCTCTATGTGAATTTAAATGGCAAGTGTACGGGGGGGGGAAGGGAGGCGCAATGCTGAATCCTTGCCCCGGGTGCAGGAAAGCCTAGCTACACTTCTGACTATATTATGTCTGATCTTCCTTTTTGTAAACAACTAAAGCATAACCCTTTGATTATTCCTTATGTTGCACTTACCTGAGCAAATACTTGCCCAATACATGATCGTGGTCCAAGAGAAAATGGAAAGTAGGCATAGCTAGGCCTGTATGTATAAAAGAAATAGTGATATAGTCACAGGATTATGACAGTGTGGATTATATTACGGTACTGTATTATATAACAGTATAGACGCTGCACTTACTTAGGAGCATCAGGGTGAAATCTGTCAGGATTGAAGACCAAGGGATCTTGATAATATTTCTCCATCCGACCCATGATGTAAGTATTTAACTGCAGGTAGAAGAAATCCTGGACAATATGAGAAGTCCTAATACTTTGTATGAAATCAGAAGTTCTTTATATTTCTTGAGCTTCGGTATAACAAAGACATTATTTTTTAGCTATTTAGCACAATTTTCTTTTTTTCAATGAGATGAATTATCTATGTGACCTCTCCACCACTACTATCAGAAAGGCATGAATAATTGTAATATTAGATCCTCAGTAAAATTAGGGAAACCTTGTCACTCCTTGATGACGTCATATCAGTCCACCACCTACCATAAGAGTTGTTCCAGGAGGAATCCTCACCCCTTCGATGACCATTTCCTTCTCTAGGACTCTTGTTGTCCCAGGGGCTATTGGGTACAATCCTCAAGGTTTCCTTTAAGACCTGTAGGAAAAAGAAAATTTCAGTTTTGTTCGAAATATTTCAAGTAGGTTTGGTCTTCATTCTTGTTAGTGAGAACTCGACAGCAGTTACATGCTGGACAAAACCCAGTCAGGCAACTCGAAGGGCTTTGTGTGCTAATTGTGTTCCAAGGAAACTAGATGATACTTTGTGTAGAGCAGCCATAAATCTATAAAAGCTATTCTACTGTTAGCAGGACCTGGGACAGATACTTGTAGTTTTCCAAGATCTTCATATTCAATGTCTCTTTTGGAGCCAAGAACTTCATCCACTTCAGTCTGGACTCTGAGGAATGAGGAATATTATCACAATGGCTACTAATATAATGGTAGAAATATAAGGGACTGGATTGATAAATGAAGTTGTTTTACCTTGTCAGGATCTCCGGGTTTCGTGCTAATTCCATCACAGCGAAGGATAGCTGGTTGGCCGTTGTTTCTTGACCTGAAACCATTTGCAGATAGATATAAGAGAGGGACAGACAGACGCCGGCAGACAGACTGACAGATATAGATTACTAACCTGCAACAAAGAATGTGACAAAATTATCTATTAAATCCTCTAGACTGCAGCCGTCTTCTATCTCTGGAAACAAAAATGGAGAGAGATGATGAGACTCTAGAAATAATTCACATTGGATGTATGTCGGCCAAACCCAAGACAAAGCTGGCCATCTAGTGTGAATGGGGCTACCAGATTTCAACAGCCCCCACATGTGCACACTGAACAGAGTCATGAATGAATGTGTATAAGGGGATCTGGAATAATAAAGGTCGGCTGAATGTTTGTGTCTGGCCAGCCTTAGAACGCTCTACTTTATACAGTATTTGTCTATCTTGCCAGTGCAGCATCACTGTATTCTGAGGCTCCCAACAGCTGGAGTCTCCTGCATGATCAGTAAGAACTTATGGGGTCATTTATTGAGACTGATGTTTTAGATGCCGGTCTTAAGACCCCTTGCGCTGGCGCATAATGTGTCTAAGTTATGTAGAGGTGCCGGCTTCTACATAAGTCAGGCGCATCCACTGCCAGCCTAAATCTACTCCAGCCCCCTTGATTTAGATAATTTTCTATTCCTTAAACAGGCATAGAAAATGATAAATGAGACGGGCCAGCTGCGCCACCCCCTTCCCTGACCCTTTTTTTAGACCAGTTGCAGATTCGGTCAAAAATCCCCTTTGTAGCAGAATCTGCAACAGATATATACGCACAATCCTTAATTTCTACACAACCGTCTTCATATAGTGTACATACCGGCTCCTTTAAGGATCTGTGTGAGGATATCCATAGGAATGTCTTCTCCATCCTGAATCGCCTTCCTTCTTTGTAAAATACATTCTCGTCCGGTTTCCCGGAGGAGTTTGAGACTCTCTTTGACTTCTCTGATAAAGGCCTGCTTTCCTGGCATATACTATAAGAAGGACCACAAGTAACTAAGCGTGCGGCCTGCACAATGTATCGTCAGCTGGAGCATGGTTATATCTGTTCATCATATCATCCTCGATTCCAATTATACATGCTTATTACACCCCAGGATGTGTCCCCCTGCAATCAATCTGTGGCTTAATCTGTAGATGTTTCTCTGCAGCGCCACCACAGGGTAAAGTAAGTATTACACATTGAGTATGGAATTCAGTGGGCTATGTAAAGCGCATACACACTGGTTCCCGCAGAGTGAGAAACTCTCTTGGTATTAACAGATAAGAGTCCTGAACAAGGACCAACTCTATTAACCCTTTGTTTTAATATGGGTCTTTTAAATAAGGCAACCCCTTTAATGACCATATATGTTTGTCTCCTCACTGACCTTTGCAGTAGTGACACTGGAGAATACATACCTGCACTAAAGGATTCCGTGTCTCAACCATTCCTCTCATTACAGTTGTGATGGCTCTGGTGAATGGCGTCTGATCATCGTGAAGGGAGTTCAGCTCCATCCCAAAAGCAGCCTGGTCAATGCAATAATAATCAATCATATTAAACATTTCCAAAGATCCATGTGTATTACGAGAGGTTTCCCGCTTTTATATAAGTAACTGTAATTCACAATAGTGTGTAATGAAAGGGTCAATGCATGTGGTGCCTGTAGGGTGCACTGCCTATTACCTTGGCTATGATGTCCAGTGTGACCCTACCCATCATATCGTGCATCCCGACCTGACATTTTCCATCTGCCTTATCTCCCAGTATGTCCATCAGGTCTTCTGCTGTTTCATTGAACGTTCCCATTAATCCGATCAGATAGCTGCAAAATAGAGGAACATCATTGGATTCTGAAGTCATTGAAACTTTAGACCCTGATGAGTTACTTAAGGGGAATGTGTCACCTATATTTTATTCTTACCAGTTACCAGATGGTGATAAATATTCCTATTTTTTTTAAATCTGTTGTTATTTTCTAATTTTTTAGTCTGAGGTCTGGAGATGACTTTGTTGACTTCTACGAGAGAATGTTCTGTGACCTGTGCAGAGGTCATTGTGCAGGGAGGGAGAGAAGGTTAGCTGTGACATCACCTACTGTGAAATGTAAAAACGAAGCAAAAAAAGAACCAGTATTCCAGCACTCAGTAGGGACATCGATCATAGTAAGTATAGTAGAAATATATTTATTAATGTCAACAGGCTTTTTGCCCTCGAAACGCATTGACATTAATAAATATATTTCTACTATACTTACTATGCTCATTGTCCCTACTGATAGTGCTGAATTAGTGCTTCCTTTTTTGCTTCTTCTTCACGTTTGATGTTACCCCGGTATTCGTTCTATCGGTGGGGGCAGGAACCCAGGCAGCAGTGCAGTAACCCAGGTCTGCTGGTCGGACAAACCAGCGAAGTTCTTATGGTTGTTGTGACTCCTCACAAAAACTTCATGTAAGCGTAATATATTACTTAAATATCATATACTCTGAGACAACACCACACATGAGGCGCTGCCTCTTGTCTCTTTCTTTCTTTTATGCGTCACCTACTCTGAATGATGGATCCTGTGTTATCTGTACAGAGCTGTCACCTGTCGTTATAATCCTGCCTGTGATGATAATGAGATGATTGATGAGAAGTGATCTTAACAGAACAGGAAGAGTCAGACTATTATGAGGCGCAGTGTAAAAAAGGCAGGATTTCAGGATAAAAAAAAATATATATATATATATATGCTGTAAATAGTAACATGAAAAATGTTAAATAATTACTTAAAATTCTTTAAAGAAATATGTTTAGAAAAGTTGATTTAAACAATCAGTCATTTTCCAATTATACCTACTCTTTAAATGGGTATTCTGATTTAGAGAACCCATTTTCCTTGATTAGGGGCCCTCATTTGCTATTATTTGCCAGAGTGAAAAATGGCTATACAAAAACGTCTCTCACTCCGGAAGGGATGCAAGGTAATTGAACACTTGCTGATGGTTTCCCAATTAATCACAGCTGATTACTGCCAGACCCAGCAGCAGAATGCCCTATGAGGTTCACCTGCAACAATAATTGTCCAAAAAGTACAAACCCTTTAAGTAACCAAGCACCACACAATCTTTATTGAAGGGTATTAGAAGTTATCTTAGCTTTTCAAAATGTTTTGCCAATAGTACAGATGCTTAACCCTCTGCCGTATATACAGTCATATTTTTATTTGTCCTTTCTTCTCCCTATCCTGGTTCTCCCATTTTATACAGGACCCCGCACCATCTTGTCACTTGATTAGTTACACAGCTTCTTACTTTCTGCTGAATGCTGGATCCATCATCCTCCTCTGTTTGTGCCAGTGGTCATAGTCTCGATCTGTCACTAAACCCTTTCCCAGGAACCTATAAAGGGAATAAAAATACTAAAAACCCTGTAAATCTCTGCACCAAATACTACTACAGTTCAGAAACAAATTGTAAAGTCAATTTACAGCCATATACATATCATATACAATGTATTCAAAAAGTCTGCAGACTCTTTGACAAAGAGACTTAATTTTTTTTTTTTACTTAAGCACAAGCAGGAACATGAATTTTTTTTTACAAAAAGTGAAAGGCTCTGGAGACTTACTAAATGCGCTGTATCTAGAGAGATATTGTAGAATTCTGAAGTCTTAGAGATTCGCTTAGCAAAAAGTTAATAGGTGGCACCAATGACTGCCCACAGCATCCCATACCTCCTCCACAGCTTTCAGCTGAATGCTTATTTGTGGCTCTTTTTTTTGGGCTACATTGGAGCCGGCTGGTTTTCTCTGATATTTTAATGTATGATCAAAAAAGGTGAACATTTTATCAAGAAAAGACAGCTTCAGAGCTGGATCTTTGTTTGGTGTACTAAATAGAAAAAATTGTTGCAAAGGTGAGCATCCACCTTTAAGCCATTGTTACCTTGTTCCAAACAAAGTTTCAAGACGTTCATATAATTTATCTTTGGCATATTTTGGTGACATCAAGAATTCCTGTGGAAAAAAGCCAAAAAATAAAATGAATGTAATTAAAAGATGAGAGAAGAAAAATATCAAGTCAGATCTGTTCTGTCTGATGATTCTCTAATTATGAGGATCAGGCCCTGCTAGTCATAAAGGAGCAAAACATACTGTATCCAGTTCTTGTGCCTGAGGTACAGTGGTGCAGAGAGAACTAGCTGTGTATATATTTATGTATACATTTGTGTATATACAGTGCCTTGAAAAAGTATTCATACCGCTTGAACTTTTCCACATTATTTCAAGTTACACCCACAAACTTAAATGTACAATTATGTGTGAGGTGAAAAGAAAATTATACATGGTTTTCAAAATTGTTAATAAATAAAAATCTGAAAAATGTGGCGTGTATTTGTATTCAGCCCCCTGTACTCTGATACCCCTAAATACAATCCAGTGTGACCAATTGCCTTCAGAAGTCATTTAACCCCTTAAGGACTCAGCCCTATTTCACCTTAAGGACTTGCCATTTTTTGCAAATCTGACCAGTGTCACTTTAAGTGGTGATAACTTTAAAACGCTTTGACTTATCCAGGCCGTTCTGAGATAGTTTTTTCGTCACATATTGTACTTCATGACACTGGTAAAATGAAGTCAAAACAAATTTTTTTTTGCATAAAAAAATACCTAATTTAACAAAAATTTTGAAAAATTTGCAAATTTCAAAGTTTCAGTTTCCCTACTTCTGTAATACATAGTAATACCCCCAAAAATTGTGATGACTTTACATTCCCCATATGTCTACTTCATGTTTGAATTATTTTGGGAATGATATTTTATTTTTTGGGGATGTTACAAGGCTTAGAAGTTTAGAAGCAAATCTTGAAATTTTTCAGAAATTTACAAAAACCCAATTTTTAGGGACCAGTTCAGGTCTGAAGTCACTTTGCGAGGCTTACATAATAGAAACCACCCAAAAATGTTGTTAACCCTTTAGGTGTTGCACAAGAGTTATTGGCAAATGGGGATGAAATTTGAGAATTTCATTTTTTTGTCAAATTTTTCATTTTAACCCATTTTTTCCACTAACAAAGCAAGGGTTAACAGCCAAACAAGACTATCTTTATTGCCCTGACTCTGCCGTTTACAGAAACACCCCATATGTGGCCGTAAACTACTGTACGGCCACACAGCGGGGCGTAGAGTGAAAGGTGCGCCGTTTGGTTTTTGGAAGGCAGATTTTGCTGGACTGGTTTATTTACACCATGTCCCATTTGAAGCCCCCCTGATGCACCCCTAGAGTAGAAACTCCCTAAAAGTGACCCCATCTAAGAAACTACACCCCTCAAGGTATTCAAAACTGATTTGACAAACTTTGTTAACCCTTTAGGTGTTTCACAAGATTTAATGGAAAATAGAGATACAATTTCAAAATTTCACTTTTTTGGCAGATTTTCCATTTTAATATTTTTTTTCAAGTAACAAAGCAAGGGTTAACAGCCAAACAAAACTCAATATTTATGGCCCTGATTCTGTAGTTTACAGAAACACCCCATATGTGGTCGTAAACTGCTGTACGGGCACACGGCAGGGCGCAGAAGGAAAGGAATGCCACAGGTTTTTGGAAGGCAGATTTTGCTGGACTGGTTTTTTTGACACCATGTCCCATCAGGGGGGATGCACCCCTAGAGTAGAAACTCCAAAAAAGTGACCCCATTTTAGAAACTACGGGATAGGGTGGCAGTTTTGTTGGTACTAGTTTAGGGTACGTATGATTTTTGGTTGCTCTATATTACACTTTTTGTGCATCAAGGTAACAAGAAATAGCTTTTTTGTTATTTACAACATTCATCTGAAAGGTTAGATCATGTGGTAATTTTATAGAGCAGGTTGTCACGGACGCGGCGATACCTAATATGTATACAATTTTTTTTATTTATGTAAGTTTTACACAATGATTTCATTTTTAAAACAAAAAAAAGTTTTAGTGTCTCCATAGCCTAAGAGCCATAGTTTTTTCAGTTTTTGGGCGATTATCTTAAGTAGGATCTCATTTTTTGTGGGATGAGATGGCTGTTTTATTGGCACTATTTTGGAGTGGATATGACTTTTTGATCGCTTGCTATTGCACTTTTTGTGACGTAAGATTACAAAAAATTGCTTTTTTTAAACCGTTTATCTTTTTTTTTTTTACGGTGGTCACCTGAGGGGTTAACTCATGTGATATTTTTATAGAGCCGGTTAATACGGACACGGCGATACCTAATATGTATACTTTTTTTTATTTATGTAAGTTTTATACAATGATTTCATTTTTGAAACAAAAAAAATCATGTTTTAGTGTTTCCATAGTCTAAGAGCCATATTTTTATTTTTTTTTAGGCGATTATCTTGGGTAGGGTCTCATTTTTTGCGGGATGAGATGACGGTTTGATTGGCACTATTTTGGCGTACATGCGAATTTTTGGATCACTTTTATTACCTTTTTTGGGAAGTAAGGTGGGCAAAATTTCAATTTTCTCATAGTTTTTATTTTTTTATTTTTATGGCGTTCACCGTGCGGGGAAAGTAACATGACCGTTTTATAGATCAGGTCATTACGGACGCGGCGATACCAAACATGTGTAGGGAATTTTATTTTTTTCATTTTTAATCAGTGATAAATGTGTTTTTTTCTTTTTACTTTTTTTTCACTTTTTTTTTACCCAGACCCACTTGGTTCTTGAAGATCCAGTGGGTCTGATGTCTGTATAATACATAATATATATTGTACTGTACTGTATTTTACTTACACTTTGTCTGAACAGATCTATGCCTTTAGCATAGATCTGTTCAGCATCATGGACAGCAGGACGCCTGAGAAGGCGTCCTGTTGCCATGGGAACCTTCCCCATCTGCGAAGTTGTGGCCACAACTTCGCAGACGGGGAAGGGTAAGGACTGGGGCTCCCTCCCTCTGTCACCCCATCCTGTCGGGGGGCTGCAAAGGCACAGCAGCCCCCCGATGGGAGAGGGAGGGAGCCGCATCTTACTGTTAACTCTTTCCATACAGCGGTCCGTACGGACCGCTGTATGGAAAGGGTTAAACGGCTGACATCCATTCACAGATGTCAGCCGTTTATACCAGGGTGTCAGCAATGTGCTGACACCCTGGTATAACCACTAGAAGCCAACGATTATTCGGCGGGAGGCGGGCGGGGGATCGTGATCCCGCCTGCCGCACCGCCCGCAACACCCGCCCTGCACCTCCCACCGGGCTAAAATCATTCAGAGGTGCAGGGGGGGTGATAACTATATATTTTCGCCACACTAAAGTTTCTGATCAGAAACTGCAGAAATCGCAACAAACTGCAGGTCTGAATTGACCTGCGGTTTGCTGCGATCGCCGATACGGGGGGGTCATATGACCCACCCCAGCGTTGTGACAGGATGCCGGCTGAATGATTTCAGCCGGCATCCTGTGCGGATTAACCCCTGGGGCGCCACAATCTAATTTTAAACTCATGACGTACCGGTACGTCATGGGTCCTTAAGGACTCGGGACCATGCCGTACCGATACGTCATGGGTCCCTAAGGGGTTAAAGGGGTTCTCCAGGAATTAAAAAAATGAAAATACTTAAATATTACTTTAGTGTAAACATATACTAAACAAATACATTGCATTAGCTATAATGATTCATTTTGTCTAGGGATCAATCATTAGGAGAAATAAAATGTCCGCCGTCCTATTAGTTCACACAAAACCTGTCCTAATTACACAGCAGGACAAGTTACTTTACAACACTGAGCTAAAGAGCTGCCTCATCCTGCTCTCTACTCTCCCTGACAGGGATTATGATCCTGAATACAGCTAATAAAATCTTCAGCTGAATCTCTGTAGGAATAGAGTTAATGAGGAGACATGACGTACAGAGAGGATGGACAGGACGGGTAATGTGGGGCTGTGGTAATGGAGACTGCATACAAGAGCTGCTGCTACACCCCCACTATCCTCTCTGTACTTTATGTCTCCTAATGAACTCCATTCCTACAGAGATTCCTCTGAAGATCATATTAAACTGTATTCAGGATCACAATCCCTGATAAGTAAGAGAGGAAGATGGAGCAGCTCTTTAAAGGGTTTCTACCACTTAGGCGTCACATATTTGGCTGTCAGACACTAGCGATCCGCTAGTGTCTGCTCTGGCCAACCATCCTAATATAATTGCTTTTGGGGCGGTGGTTTGGCAAAAAAAACTACTTTTATTAATATGCTAATGAGCCTCTAGGTGCTATGGGGGCGTCATTAGCACCTAGAGGCTCCGTCTACCTTCAGAAACGGCCGCCGCCGAGCGCGTCCCTCCAGCCCGCCCATCTCCTCCTGAATGCGATCCTCGTATGTATTCTGCGCATGCGCAGTGAATGTCTGATCGCTTCCTTGCTCAGACATCTCCACTGCGCCTGCGCGATGACGCCATAGTGCTCCGAGGACAGGCGCAGTGGAGATGTCTGAGCAGGGAAGCCGTCAGACATTTACTGCGCATGCGCAGAATACATACGAGGATCGCATTCAGGAGGAGATGGGCGGGCTGGAGGGACGCGCTGGGGGCGGCAGTTTCTAAAGGTAGACGGAGCCTCTAGGTGCTAATGACGCCCCCATAGCACCTAGAGGCTCATTAGCATATTAATAAAAGTAGTTTTTTTAGCCAAACCACCGCCCCAAAAGCAATTGTATTAGAATGGTTGGCCAGAGCAGACACTAGCGGATCGCTAGTGTCTGACAGCCAAATATGTGACACCTAAGTGGTAGAAACCCTTTAACTTATCCTCCTATGTAATTAGGACAGGTTTTGTGTGGACTACTAGAATGGCGGCCATTTCATTTTTCCTAATGACTGCTCCCCTGAAAAAACGAGCCATTATAACTAATGAAAGGTATTTATAATGAAGTAATATTTGAGTATTTTCGGTTTCCTAATTCCCGGAGAACCCCTTAGTAAATAGAGTCCATCTATGTGTAATTTATTCTTGGTATAACTCCAGCTGCTCTGTGAAGGCCTCAGAGGTTTGTTAGAGAACATTAGGGATCAAACAGCCAAACAGCATCATGAAAACCAAGGAACACAACAGACAGGTCAGGGATTTTATATTTGTGATTTTATATCTGTGAATAACTGTGAGTGGATATATCTACACTAATAAATAGGTTGCGGTTTGAATGCCATAAAAAACGCATATGCGATTTTAAAACCGCACCAAAAAACCGCAATGGGAGGAAAAGCGATTCCAGTCCAGATTTTGTGGATTGCTGATGAAGATATAAAAGGAGGGGATTTAACAACAGGGATATAGCTACTGAGGAAGAGGACTGAAGTCCTCGAAACGCGTTTAGCGTTATATCCCTGCCAACAACAAGCCTTTGGATATGATCGACGATATTTGAATTACTTTCTATAAGTGGAGCGCTCCATTTTTTACCTACTCTGCAGCTCTCATCAGATCTTCGGACTGAAATACTCAAATCCCGCGATAACTCCGGTACACCACGTGACAAACGCCGGAGAGCGGGGACGCTGAGAGCGAGCAGAAGCAGCACAAACAGACGGCTGGAGATTCGTCTGGGAGGGTAAGCTACAACATTTACCCTAGAAATCGATCATATACTTCAAATTGGAAGTTACAAGATTTGTATAAGAACTGTGGAAGAGAAATACAAAACGAGTGATACTACTCCCCAACAGTATTTCACACAGCTTGTGGACTTGGCTGCATTTTGCATTTAAAGTGACGGCATTTGTATTGAATTGGACACATACTGCCCAAACAGGCAAAGAAACATTTATTCTCCAACAGAGACTTTATTTTTGGTGCGGTTTATGATCCAACATAACAAGATACTTTGCATTTTATTATTTATTTTTTAGGGGATTTTTTAATTACCATTTTTAGATTATATGTATTTTACTGTTGTATTAGCGGTATAGTGATTATAATAAATTGTTGTTTGATGTGAAACCACATAGTGAGTGCCAGCCGCCTTTTTCTACTTAGGTCAGGGATAAAGTTGTGGAGAAGAGTAAAGCAGAGTTAGGTTAAAAAAAAGAATATCCCAAGCTTTGAACATCTCACGGAGCACTGTTCAATCTATCATCCAAAAATGGAAGGAGTATGGCACAACTGCAAACCTACCAAGACATGGCTGTCCACCTAAACTGACAGCCTAGGCAAGGAGAGCATTAATTAGAGAAGTAGCCAAGAAGCCCATGGTCACTCTGGAGGTGCTGCAAAGAGCCACAGCTCAGGTGGGAGAATCTGTCCACTAGACAACCATTAGTTGTGGACTCCACAAATCTGGCCTTTATGGAACAGTGGCAAGAAGAAAGCCATTTATGAAAGCAAGCCATAAAAAGTCATGTGGAAAAAAGGTGCTCTGGTCAGATAAGACCAAAGTGGAACTTGGCCAAAATATAAAATGCTATGTGTGGCGAAAAACTAACCCTACACATCACCCTGAACACACCATCCCCACTGTGAAACATGGTGGTGACAGCATCATGCTGTGGGGAGGCTTTTCTTCAGCAGGGACAGGAAAGCTGGTCAGAGTTGATGGGAAGATGGATGGCGCTAAATACAGGGCAATCTGTAAGGACAACCTGGCTCCAAAAGACTTGAGACTAGGATGGAGGTTCACCGTCCAGCAGGACAAAAACCCCAAACATCCAGCCAGAGCTACAATGGAATGGTCAAGCATATGTATGTGCTAGAATGGCCCAGTCACAGTCCAGACCTAAATCCCATTGAGAATCTGTAGCAAGACTTAAAAATTGCTGTTCACAGATGCTCTCCATCCAATCTGACCCAGGTTTTTTGCAAAGAAGAATGGGCAAAAAGTTCAGCCTGTAGATGAGAAAAGCTGGTAAAGACAGACCCTAAAAGACTTGCCACTGTAATTGAAAGTGAAAGTTGGTCCTACAATGTATTTACTTAGAGGGGTTGAATACACTTCCCAGTTAAATTTTTCTTCACACATACTTGATACTTTGTGTTGGTCTATCACATAAAATACCAATAAAATACATTTAAGTTTGTGGATGTAACATGAAAAAATTTGGAAAAGTTCAAGGTGAATGGATACCTTTTCAAGGCACTGTATTTCTATATATATTTGTGCAAGTGATGCATTTCTGATATTTGTTAATTGCACACTCAGTATACGTAGATCAGGAGAATTCAAGAATATAGAGCAGGGGTGTCAAACTCAAATTCATCGGGGGCCGCATCAGCAGTTTGGTCACCCTCAAAGGGCCAGTTGTATCTGTAGGACTATGTGTCCACTCTTTATTATCATAAATTATTGTCACTGCATTCAATTATTACTGTTTTGGTGGGTTTTGAACTAATTGTGGTCTGTGGGTGGCACTGTTATGGGGGATCTGTGGATGGCACTGTTATGGGGGATCTGTGGATGGCACTGTTATGGGGGATCTGTGGATGGCACTGTTATGGGGGATCTGTGGGTGACGCACATGGGGGATCTGTGGGTGACGCACATGGGGGATCTGTGGGTGACGCACATGGGGGATCTGTGGGTGACGCACATGGGGGATCTGTGGGTGACGCACATGGGGGATCTGTGGGTGACGCACATGGGGGATCTGTGGGTGACGCACATGGGGGGATCTGTGGGTGACGCACATGGGGGATCTGTGGGTGACGCACATGGGGGATCTGTGGGTGACGCACATGGGGGATCTGTGGGTGACGCACATGGGGGATCTGTGGGTGACGCACATGGGGGATCTGTGGGTGACGCACATGGGGGATCTGTGGGTGACGCACATGGGGGATCTGTGGGTGACGCACATGGGGGATCTGTGGGTGACGCACATGGGGGGATCTGTGGGTGACGCACATGGGGGGATCTGTGGGTGACGCACATGGGGGATCTGTGGGTGACGCACATGGGGGGATCTGTGGGTGACGCACATGGGGGATCTGTGGGTGACGCACATGGGGGGATCTGTGGGTGACGCACATGGGGGGATCTGTGGGTGACGCACATGGGGGATCTGTGGGTGACGCACATGGGGGATCTGTGGGTGACGCACATGGGGGATCTGTGGGTGACGCACATGGGGGATCTGTGGGTGACGCACATGGGGGATCTGTGGGTGACGCACATGGGGGATCTGTGGGTGACGCACATGGGGGATCTGTGGGTGACGCACATGGGGGATCTGTGGGTGACGCACATGGGGGATCTGTGGGTGACGCACATGGGGGATCTGTGGGTGACGCACATGGGGGATCTGTGGGTGACGCACATGGGGGATCTGTGGGTGACGCACATGGGGGATCTGTGGGTGACGCACATGGGGGATCTGTGGGTGACGCACATGGGGGATCTGTGGGTGACGCACATGGGGGATCTGTGGGTGACGCACATGGGGGATCTGTGGGTGACGCACATGGGGGATCTGTGGGTGACGCACATGGGGGATCTGTGGGTGACGCACATGGGGGATCTGTGGGTGACGCACATGGGGGATCTGTGGGTGACGCACATGGGGGATCTGTGGGTGACGCACATGGGGGATCTGTGGGTGACGCACATGGGGGATCTGTGGGTGACGCACATGGGGGATCTGTGGGTGACGCACATGGGGGATCTGTGGGTGACGCACATGGGGGATCTGTGGGTGACGCACATGGGGGATCTGTGGGTGACGCACATGGGGGATCTGTGGGTGACGCACATGGGGGATCTGTGGGTGACGCACATGGGGGATCTGTGGGTGACGCACATGGGGGGATCTGTGGGTGACGCACATGGGGGATCTGTGGGTGACGCACATGGGGGATCTGTGGGTGACGCACATGGGGGATCTGTGGGTGACGCACATGGGGGATCTGTGGGTGACGCACATGGGGGATCTGTGGGTGACGCACATGGGGGATCTGTGGGTGACGCACATGGGGGATCTGTGGGTGACGCACATGGGGGATCTGTGGGTGACGCACATGGGGGATCTGTGGGTGACGCACATGGGGGATCTGTGGGTGACGCACATGGGGGATCTGTGGGTGACGCACATGGGGGATCTGTGGGTGACGCACATGGGGGATCTGTGGGTGACGCACATGGGGGGATCTGTGGGTGACGCACATGGGGGGATCTGTGGGTGACGCACATGGGGGATCTGTGGGTGACGCACATGGGGGGATCTGTGGGTGACGCACATGGGGGATCTGTGGGTGACGCACATGGGGGATCTGTGGGTGACGCACATGGGGGGATCTGTGGGTGACGCACATGGGGGATCTGTGGGTGACGCACATGGGGGGATCTGTGGGTGACGCACATGGGGGATCTGTGGGTGACGCACATGGGGGGATCTGTGGGTGACGCACATGGGGGGATCTGTGGGTGACGCACATGGGGGATCTGTGGGTGACGCACATGGGGGATCTGTGGGTGACGCACATGGGGGATCTGTGGGTGACGCACATGGGGGATCTGTGGGTGACGCACATGGGGGATCTGTGGGTGACGCACATGGGGGATCTGTGGGTGACGCACATGGGGGATCTGTGGGTGACGCACATGGGGGATCTGTGGGTGACGCACATGGGGGATCTGTGGGTGACGCACATGGGGGATCTGTGGGTGACGCACATGGGGGATCTGTGGGTGACGCACATGGGGGATCTGTGGGTGACGCACATGGGGGATCTGTGGGTGACGCACATGGGGGATCTGTGGGTGACGCACATGGGGGATCTGTGGGTGACGCACATGGGGGATCTGTGGGTGACGCACATGGGGGATCTGTGGGTGACGCACATGGGGGATCTGTGGGTGACGCACATGGGGGATCTGTGGGTGACGCACATGGGGGATCTGTGGGTGACGCACATGGGGGATCTGTGGGTGACGCACATGGGGGATCTGTGGGTGACGCACATGGGGATCTGTGGGTGACGCACATGGGGGATCTGTGGGTGACGCACATGGGGGATCTGTGGGTGACGCACATGGGGGATCTGTGGGTGACGCACATGGGGGATCTGTGGGTGACGCACATGGGGGATCTGTGGGTGACGCACATGGGGGATCTGTGGGTGACGCACATGGGGGATCTGTGGGTGACGCACATGGGGGATCTGTGGGTGACGCACATGGGGGATCTGTGGGTGACGCACATGGGGGATCTGTGGGTGACGCACATGGGGGATCTGTGGGTGACGCACATGGGGGATCTGTGGGTGACGCACATGGGGGATCTGTGGGTGACGCACATGGGGGATCTGTGGGTGACGCACATGGGGGATCTGTGGGTGACGCACATGGGGGATCTGTGGGTGACGCACATGGGGGATCTGTGGGTGACGCACATGGGGGATCTGTGGGTGACGCACATGGGGGATCTGTGGGTGACGCACATGGGGGATCTGTGGGTGACGCACATGGGGGATCTGTGGGTGACGCACATGGGGGATCTGTGGGTGACGCACATGGGGGATCTGTGGGTGACGCACATGGGGGATCTGTGGGTGACGCACATGGGGGATCTGTGGGTGACGCACATGGGGGATCTGTGGGTGACGCACATGGGGGATCTGTGGGTGACGCACATGGGGGATCTGTGGGTGACGCACATGGGGGATCTGTGGGTGACGCACATGGGGGATCTGTGGGTGACGCACATGGGGGATCTGTGGGTGACGCACATGGGGGATCTGTGGGTGACGCACATGGGGGATCTGTGGGTGACGCACATGGGGGATCTGTGGGTGACGCACATGGGGGATCTGTGGGTGACGCACATGGGGGATCTGTGGGTGACGCACATGGGGGATCTGTGGGTGACGCACATGGGGGATCTGTGGGTGACGCACATGGGGGATCTGTGGGTGACGCACATGGGGGATCTGTGGGTGACGCACATGGGGGATCTGTGGGTGACGCACATGGGGGATCTGTGGGTGACGCACATGGGGGATCTGTGGGTGACGCACATGGGGGATCTGTGGGTGACGCACATGGGGGATCTGTGGGTGACGCACATGGGGGATCTGTGGGTGACGCACATGGGGGATCTGTGGGTGACGCACATGGGGGATCTGTGGGTGACGCACATGGGGGATCTGTGGGTGACGCACATGGGGGATCTGTGGGTGACGCACATGGGGGATCTGTGGGTGACGCACATGGGGGATCTGTGGGTGAACACTATGGGGGATCTGTGGGTGACACTTATGGGGGATCTGTGGGTGACACTTATGGGGGATCTGTGGGTGACACTTATGGGGGATCTGTGGGTGACACTTATGGGGGATCTGTGGGTGACACTTATGGGGGATCTGTGGGTGACTCTTATGGGGGATCTGTGGGTGGCTCTTATGGGGGATCTGTGGGTGGCTCTTATGGGGGATCTGTGGGTGACGCACATGGGGGATCTGTGGGTGACGCACATGGGGGATCTGTGGGTGACGCACATGGGGGATCTGTGGGTGACGCACATGGGGGATCTGTGGGTGACGCACATGGGGGATCTGTGGGTGACGCACATGGGGGATCTGTGGGTGACGCACATGGGGGATCTGTGGGTGACGCACATGGGGGATCTGTGGGTGACGCACATGGGGGATCTGTGGGTGACCACTTATGGGGGATCTGTGGGTGACACTTATGGGGGATCTGTGGGTGACACTTATGGGGGATCTGTGGGTGACACTTATGGGGGATCTGTGGGTGACACTTATGGGGGATCTGTGGGTGACACTAATGGGGGATCTGTGGGTGACACTTATGGGGGATCTGTGGGTGGCTCTTATGGGGGATCTGTGGGTGGCTCTTATGGGGGATCTGTGGGTGGCTCTTATGGGGGATCTGTGGGTGGCTCTTATGGGGGATCTGTGGGTGGCTCTTATGGGGGATCTGTGGGTGGCTCTTATGGGGGATCTGTGGGTGGCTCTTATGGGGGATCTGTGTATGACAGTTATGGGGGGGTATCTGTGGATGACACATATATAGCATCTTATGCTATGTGTCATCCACAGATCCCCTCCATAGGTGTCCCTGTAGTGAATGACCCTCAATACACGGGCTAGGGGCCGGCATCTGCTTTTATAATGACAGCGGGGCCCGTGCAGTGACTATTCTACTACACGGGCCCCGCTCACTGTATAATCGTATCTCTAATAGTTAATGGTTACCGTATGTATATAATCGCATAAGGAGCGCTGTGTATTACCGGTACTTACAACTACAAGCGCTCGCCGAGAGGAGGGAGGAGGCAGGCCGGGAGGACAGGCGCTGGCAGCGTGAGTCATACGTCATGCGCCCACGCCGCCTGCTTCATTCATAAAGTGGGCGGCGCAGGCGCGTGACGTATGACTCACACTGCCAGCGCCTGTCCTCCCGGCCTGCCTCCTCCCTCCTCTCGGCGAGCGCTTGTAGTTGTAAGTACCGGTAATACACAGCGCTCCTTATGCGATTATATACATACGGTAACCATTAACTATTAGAGATATGATTATACAGTGAGCGGGGCCCGTGTAGTAGAATAGTCACTGCACGGGCCCCGCTGTCATTATAAAAGCAGATGCCGGCCCCCAGCCCCTCCTCCCTCACAGCTGATACACCCGATACAGGAGCCGGGAGGAGCGGGGGCCGCCTGCAGGAAGTGATAATAAAAGGTGAAGGCCGGCGGCCGGCGGCGGCTACGCGGGCCACATGACGAGGTCTGGCGGGCCGGATTCGGCCCGCGGGCCTTGTGTTTGTCACCCGTGATGTAGAGGAATCTGACTATATAGATATACAGTATGATTGGTTACTTGCCTTAACCCATTCTGGACTGATAACAATGACAAATGTACCGTGTAACAAATTAACACGTATCACTGGACCGTACTTCTCAACCCTAGAAAATAAATGTTATCATGACAATACAGAAACCTTAGTGGATAACGACCCCTCCCCCGATCAGCTGTTTGAAGAGAAGGCAGCGCTCATATATGAGAGTTGCTTTCTCTGCTCCGTTTACCTGCTCATTTGCAGTGGTGAGCAGAGTAACTACAAGTATGGTGTTGTCATGGACGTTCCCGTGACAGGTGGCAGGACATCGGTGAGACTGGCCACATGTGGTTTGATCTGACATGTTTTCCGTTTGGATCAAATGATGTCTGTGTTGTTTCTGGTGCTTGCCGCACCTTCTTTCCCCAGATGTGGCTATTATGGTAATTTAACCTTCTCTATTTATTGTTGTTTCTCCCACTATGCTACGCGGTTTATAGCTTCTGAGTTGTGGGTTGCTGGTGTGTGGATCTCAGCTGAGTTCCTGGTGCTGCCATAGCCACTTAAAGATAAGTGTTTTCTTTCCCTTTTGTATTTTGTTTGGGTTATTTTGTGTGTTGCATTTCCCTGTCATTTGTATTAAGGCCTGAGGGAGACTCCTGTTCATCCTTCCTTTTGGAGGAACAGGTTGTCTCAGTCCTGACATTAGTACCAGGGTCCTTTAGGGTGAGTTAGGACACTAGGTATTCCTGTGTATGAACTCACCTACCTCTGGGGTCTGTTCATACTGGTAGTTAGTCAGGACTTTGATTAGGGTTTTACTAGGACGTGTCCATCTCCTTTCCCTAGTTTCCAGGCCTTATTCCCTCACCCCTTTCCCTCCTATGTTTGGTGTGGTGTTTCCCTCCCACACCCGAACGTGGCAGGCATCCCCTTTTACTTCTATGGGACAGCTTAGCCTGGGACGCCATACTTATAATTTCACTGCTCACCACTGCAATTGCTGCGACAAGCAGGTAAACAGAGCAGAGAAGGCATCGCTCGGCGAGGGTGCCAGGAGGCAGACCGCCGCTGATCTGATATTGATTACCTATACTCAGGATAGGTCATCAACAGTAAAAAGCAGACAACCCCGCTTGAAAAACATTACATACAGCGCTACAGAACATACAGGGTCATACAGGGTACCTCTTACATCCAGTAACGTCTCCTGATGTAGACATTCTCTTTCTCCTTTCAGACCAGACCGCCATGATGATTTATTTTAGCAATCTCTTCTCTCAGAGTTTAACAAACAGAAATCTTAGTTTCCTACTTTTCCATCATCCTCCCACCCCCAATACTGTACCCACTCTGCTCCCCAATATTATACTGCAGAAATAGCTACCCTGAAAATACTGGTACCAAACCGATAGTGCCCCTCAATAATTAGTGGCACACAGTGCTCCAAAAAATAACTGCCCCCAGCAAATAGTGTCCAACATTAATTAGACCTCAATGTCAGACCCCCCAATATCAGACCTCAGCTTTGATCCCCTTTAGACCTGCATATCAGACCTCACACCAGACCCCCATTAGTCCTCTCAGAACCCCCTATATCATAAATTAGATCAGACCACCATTAGGCCTCCATGTCAGGTGCCCCCAATATCAGACCTTAGATTAGACCCCCATTAGACCTCCAGACCACCCCATATCAGACCTCAGACCAGACCCTCATTAGACCTCTCAAACCCCCCAAGACTTTAGATAAGACTTTAAAATAAATTAATTAATTTAGCTTTCCTGCTCTGCCGCCATTCTCAAGGTCTGGCGGTCTTCCAGGCTCTCTTGTCTTTTTGAGGCCTGACACACCAGAGCGGCCCCAAGAAGAGCAAGTGTAACACCCCAGAGTGGTGTTACCACTTCTGCACCTTGCTACTGTCTTTATTGGTCTAACCTCATGTCATCTTATGCATTTATTCCAGATCCTCCACACTGTGCATTTCTGATGTTATGTAACTGTTCATGCAATGTGCCTGGTTCACCAGCAGGGGGCAGCAAACATGGCAGAGCTATACTTAGATAGAATGGAACTTACCATTCCATTCTAACCCCCCTCTGTGGAGAAGTGGGCTAGTCCCACTTCCTGCAGGAAGGGTGGGGACCAGTTTCTAGATTAGTCTATTTTACCCCCAGCTAGGGGAAGGGTGTACCGGGGCAAGTCTCTGCTGGACGTGCCAAAGCCAGCCAGAGCACCCTCTGCTGGCCATGGAGGCCAAAGCTTAGAGCCTCAGGAGCCAAGAGGAAGGTTCCCTAGCCTGATCTAGAGACAGACCATACAAAGAGAAGTGCAGCATACAAGAAGAAGCAAAGTCATACAGTCAGCCTGTCAGTACAGCAGAGCCAGAGAGAAACAGATATAGCAGAGTAGAGTTTGCCTGCCAGTTTCATGCTAAAGCCTGCTGGGACCAAGACAGAGTCTGTAAACCGTTTTGGAGAATGTTTATGCAAAGTAAAGCTGCTGTTCTACAAGGTCTGGACTCAATCTTTCTTTCAAATCCCTCAATTATTCCCAGTGGCGACTCTAGGAACAATATATAAGGGGGGGGGGGGGACCAAAAATACCACAGTCAAAAACAGGGGGGACAAAAACAAAATAAGTATATATAAATAAGATTACAAAATACGAGAGAATTGCGGTCTGCAGGAATACATTTATAATAAAACAATTTACTTACAAAAGAAGCTATTCAGTCGTCTGCTGTGCCGTCCTCTGCTTGCTTCCGCGGATTCTTTCCCCTTCTTTCTGTCTCTCATCAGTGCGCAGGCGCACTGTTATGGTGGATCTGTGGAAGACACACTGTTATGTGGGCATCTGTGGATGACAGTTATTATGCCTCTTATTAGCCCTCATTATGCCTCTCATCACTCCCATATCAGCCCCCATGCCTCTCATTACCCCCCATTATAGGCCCTTATGCCTCATTAGCCCCATTATTCCTCTTATTAGCCCCTATTATACCTCTTATCACCCCTATATCAGCCCCCATATCAGCCCTTATGCCTCATTAGCCCCTATATCAGCCCTTATGCCTCATTAGCCCCATTATAGGCCCTTATGCCTCATTAGCCACCATTATTCCTCTTATTAGCCCCCATTATGCCTCTTATCACCCCCATATCAGCCCCCATGCCTCTCATTAGCCCCCATATCAGCCCTTATGCCTCATTAGCCCCCATTATAAGCCATTATGCCTCATTAGCCCACATTATGCCTCTTATTAGCCCCCATATGCCTCATTAGCCCCCATATGCCTTATTAGCTCCCATTATAAGCCATTATGCCTCATTAGCCCACATTATGCCTCTTATTAGCCCCCATATGCCTAATTAGCTCCTATATGCCTCATTAGCCCCCATTATGCCTCATTAGCCCCCATTATGCCTCATTAGCCCCCATTATGCCTCATTAGCCCCCATTATGCCTCTAATTAGCCCCATTATGCCTCTAATTAGCCCCCATTATGCCTCTCATGATTAGCCCCTATTATGCCCCCAGCAGCCACATTTTTTATAAAAAAAAACACTTACCTCTCCTGCTCCTGGACGCCGCCTGCAATTTTCTCTCTCCTCAGTCGACTCTGCTCTGAACTGGCACGCACAGCGTGAGGTCACAGAGCGCCCTCACGCTGTGCGCAGCCCTGCACAGCCGACAGCCGAGGACCAGGAAGTGGTAAGTACAGAGCATTTACCGCTTCCTGGTCCTTCGGTACTAATGAGCGCTCATTAGTATTCACCGGCCTGCTTTGGGGGTAAGTCAGCGGGGGAGCACCTGGAGGGGCACTAATTATTCCCCCTATTTATTGCTTCGAAGCCAAAGCCTGGGATGCAGATGTATCCAGGTAGGAGCACCGTGACACACATAAAGGGACATGTTAGGCTGCACTATACCACTTGGCATTCCTCTGGGACGCGTGTTTTTATATAAAGGGCCCTAGGGGAGGCGCCCGTTGCACGAGCAGGGAGAGGTGAGTACAGCGCTCACAGCACTTCACTCCCCCGCCTCCTGCAGACTAGTGAGCGCTTCCATAATAGAAAAATACAACGCCACTGGCAACCTGGTTTAGGGACTCGGTTGCAACTGCAACCACTGCAATCTCTATAGCTACACCAGTGCTACTGGGGTACTATAGGGCTCCTTACTGAAGGGAAACTGAACAATTGCTTTGATCACTGGAGGTCACATAATGAGATTCTGGCATCATCTTTCTATGTAGATCCAATCCCTTCTGCAAAAACTTATATTCGAATAGCAGACTCCACAAAAACATTTGCAACAGTAATAGTAAATTATATATTATAGTAGCCAGTGATGACTGGTGACCACTTACCATTCCAGGAAGGTGTCATACATAACCATATTATCCTTCATCAGCTTCATTATTGTTGGCGAGTGTCCAAAGAGAAAACTGCAGAATAAATACAATCTACATTGTATCGAATCTCATGAATTGTTTCCTTGGAGTAGTTATAGGGGTCGATAGGACACGGCTACAGGTAGAATTACATGTGGGGATTTTGTGGCACTTTTGCTTTTCGTGACATGCCATGCTCTAAATGTATGGAGCAGATGAAGGACGTTGTGTAACGCCTCTTCTTCCTAACGTGTGCGGCAGATGGTGAGCGTCGCTGCAACCAGGTGGACGAGTTTTACTGTTGTAAAAACAGGAATAGCTGAAAAATAATGACTTTGCAGAAACAGAGCGGCCCTGTTACACACAACGTATATACAATGACAGTACTGGAGCACTATGATCACGAGACAGACATACATGGTACTGAAAAATCTGAGGGCAAAAGTCTCATTCTTGGTAGCCATTCTGTGTATGGGATATAAGACTGCCAGGACGTACACATTAAAGGGGGCTTCTGTAAGTAGAGTTTAATATTTCTATAATGAAACGTTCTGCCACTTTCTAATAAACTTTGTAACACTCCTGGTCCCCGTCTCACCGGTATGCTGTATCTGATGACACTTACAGAGACTTTATTTAGCAAAGGAGCTTGTGGTCCCCCAGATAAAGGGTCCGGTGTGATTATGAGCTCCTAACCCCCTATTGCTACTCCATTAAAAGTGGGGATTTAACTAAATGAAACATCTGCACCCTTCAAACTTTCTTTTCCAGCAGAACTGCAAGACATTGGTGTGTGCAGCGTAATATTGTCTCTCTGTCTACCCCCTTCTCGCTCCTTACCTGTCTCTGGGAGGACCAGGGATGTGGTCATACTTCATGTGTATGTAGTAGATGTATCCACAGTAAAGAAGGAAACAGAGGACAACCAGGATCAGGAGCAGAATAAGAGCTGCAGTCATAAAAGCCCACAACCCCATGTCTTCTTCTTGTATCAGCACAGGTCAGGGGCTGCAGCTTGTGACAACTATTGAGACACAAAGCAAGAAGCAGGCTGCAAAATAAATCACAGCGTCCGTCCTCCAGGAGCACAAGGAGGAGCTTATCACATTCCTTGGCTGAGGCCTTACGCATTGCTGGAACCAATCAGGAAGTTGGTGTATCATATACTACTGGCATGTGTAAAGCATCGGACTGGCCCACCAGAGTACCAGATACCATATCTGCTAACATAGTGGGCCCCAAAGATCCAGGAGAAAAAAAATGATTTGGAGTTGTCTTTGAAAACAGTAACTTGCCACTATGATGTATTTCTTTAAATCAAAACCAATTAGACTTTACTGATGATGATTTCCTCTGGTAGGCCCAATGAACCCAGTCTGATCCTGAATGTGTAAAAAGCCTGCTGATGGTTAACCTCACCAGTTTACACCATTAACGTGTCATCACAATTTTTCTCATTTGTAGTTACAGACGGTATTTATACGACTCTCACCAGCAGTGCGGAAATCAGAGGAGAAGCTGCAATTCACAACAGTCAGCAAACCATAATATATTGAAAATTTCAGTATTCTAGGTGTGGACTGTTCTAGTTACCGTAGCTAACTGGTCCGAGCAAGTCCAATGCTATAGAGACTCAGACAAACTTTAAGGTTTCAAAGCGCGGTCCTTTCCAGCATTTATTGTCAGCGTAAACAGGCAGCACATGTACAGGATGCACGGTTCAAAAAGAAAACATAACAAAGAAACTCCTGCTCGTCCGAGCACTAACTAGACAGTAACGTACCTGACTGTCCCAAATAACACAGAGTAAGGCTACATTCACACGTCAGTATTTTCCTATATCCCGATTTTCGGTCCGTTTTTTGTGGATCCGTTGTTCCTGAAAACGTTTTCGTATGTCATCCGTTTTTTTTCCAGGAACGGATTCCGCATAAAACGGATGACATACGGAATGACATCCGAATGTCTTCCGTTTTTTGCGGATCCATTGACTTTGTATTGTACCAGGATCCGAATTTTGCAGAAAAGAATAGGACATGTTTTATATTTAAACGGACATGCGGAACGGAACAACGGAAACGGACAGCACACATTGTGCTGTCCAATTTTTTCCAGGACCCATTGAAAATGAATGGGTCCAGATCTGGTCCTGATCTGTTCCGCAAAAAAAACGGAACAGATCAGGAAAGAAAAAACGGACGTGTGAATGGACCCTAACAGCAACCTGTACCTTCTGCTCACACAGAGCAACCACCCTGTTTGTCTCTCTCTCTCACATAATGCAGCCTGGCTCTTTGAAGTAGGCCTCAGCTCAGCTGCATTAATCAAGTGGCTGCAGAGTAAGTTGTTCCAGGGCTAGGAACAGAGCCCCTCACCATGTATAGGTGAAAAACCTAGGTGGAATATATACGCCATTTAACACTTTACCTGCTGCCCCCTTACATACTCTCCCCCTCTGCTTAGACCTGTGGGGAAGAGCACCATGTGCCCCTAGACAGTGGACCCGTGACAACGCGTCTGCATTGCCTTGTTCTGAACCTGCGAGATGCTCAAGTCTTGTGTCACGAGGGTGTCAAGAGCCACGCCTGACTCCGTTGTACCCGGGGTCAGGAGGTCGCAGCGGTTGGCTGCACGCTCTATGTCAGATAGGGAAGTTTCCTTATTGTAGGCTTTCTGGGTTTGCTTTGCAAACCCTTTTGGCTCACTCAGGGATCCGTAGCTCCTTCTCTCAGCTGTTCCTTGTCCAGCACTCCCAATCCTCCTTATATTCCCCTCTCACACTTCTCTGGTTGCCAGATATAGAGCTTCCTGCCTGGACATCTATTCTGACCCACTGGAGCTGTGTTGCTGCGTTCTCTGAGTGTTGCCTTAGAACGCTACCCTCCGGATCCCTTTTGGACCTTTGTGGACAATTGTTGCCGTCCACCTGGGTGTTTGTGTTTGTCTGTGTTTGTCTGTCCTCTCCCTGGTGTTTCCCTCTTAGTGCAGTGGTGAGGACTAGCGATCCCACCGGCCCGTTCATTATCTAGGGCTCATTTCAGGGAAAGCCAGGGTTTAGGCACGTGATCGCCGCACGGGTGAGGAACCCGTCTAGGGACGTCAGGGCAGGCAGGTGCCAGCTGCAAGGTGAGTTAGGGGTCACCACCTTTCCCTCTCCCTTGGGCAGGGCTTTCCCTGTTTTCCTCCCTGTGTGTGTTGCCGGTCATTACATCTTGCAATGCCAAAAACCACGAGTCACTCTCGCATTCTTCCCTTTATTTTGTGCCATCCATTTTAATGGAGAATGATCAGTGATCAGCCTAAATTGTCTCCCCAGCAGATAGTACCTAAGGGACTCAATGACCCACATGAGGGCTAATCATTCCCTTTCTATTATTGCATAACTCTTGATGGTACGTGATGGGATGTTCCTCACCATTAAAGGTCTTCTGTCACCCCACTAAACTTTTTTTTTTTTTTTTTTGCTTACTTATAATCCCTACACTGCGATTTATGCCTACATAATCTAATCAATCATTTTGGTCCAGTAGATTTTGTTTAAAACATGCTTTTAAAATATGCAAATTACCTTGCTACCTAAAGACGCCCCCTCCGCATTGTGATTGACAGGGCCAGGGAACGGGATCGTTCTCTGCTGGCCCTGCCTGTTTGCATTCAAAATCTGGCGCCTGCGCCGCGGCCGTACCTGTCTTCAATCGGCGCAGGCACACTGAGAGGCGGCCGCTCGCTCGGCCGCTCCATCCTCGATGCGCCTGCGCCGGGTGTAGATGTGATGTCATCGGCGCAGGCGCATTGAGGATGGAGCGGCCGCCTCTCAGTGCGCCTGCGCCGATTGAAGACAGGTACGGCCGCAGCGCAGGCGCCAGATTTTGAATGCAAAAAGGCAGGGCCAGCAGAGAACGATTCAGTTCCCTGGCCCTGTCAATCACAATGCGGAGGGGGCGTCTTTAGGATCGGAGGATGCGGCTGCTACCAGCAAGTAGCCGCCCTACTTGCTGGTAGCAAGGTAATTAGCATTTTTTAAAAGCATGTTTTAAACAAAATCTACTGGACCAAAATGATTAATTAGATTATGTAGGCATAAATCGCAGTGTAGGGATTATAAGTAAGCAAAAAAAAAAAAAAAAAAGGTTTAGTGGGGTGACAGAAGCCCTTTAACCACCTGAGAAAGGACGGCTCCTAACCCAGGCATCTGCTTGAACCAAAAATTATTTTCTGAAGTTGGGAGCGATCAACACTGGCCTTTTACACAAGACCTCTTTCCGGACCCCTTGGTAAGATCAGTCAGAGGAGCTGCTAATGTGGCAAAATTTGGTACAAACCTATAATATCCAGCTATCCCTAAGAAGGCTTTAACCTGCTTTTTGGACACCGGTCGAGGCCAGTTTTTAATAGCCTCAATTTTGTAAATTTAATGACGTCTCACCCAATGTTGTAGCCTAGGTAACGAGCTTCTTCTAGGCCTGTGGTACATTTTTGGGGATTCGTGGTTAAACCAGCTTCCGAAATTGTAAGTAGGTTCAACCAGTTATTAAATCCAAGGGTTCACATACTTTTTCCACCTGCACTGTGAATGTTTACATGGTGTGTTCAATAACAACATGGTAACATTTAACTTCTTTGTGTGTTATTAGTTTAAGCAGACTGTGATTGTCTATGGCTTGTGACTTAGATGAAGATCAGATCACATTTTATGTCCAATTTGTGCAGAAATCCATATCATTCCAAAGGGTTCACATACCTTTTCTTGCAACTGTATTAGTAAGTGCCATATATTTATCTCACAAACACATTGGTCAACAGTAACCAGAAAGTGGCCAACCCCCTTTAACCCTTTGTGACAGAAAGACTCAATATTTTTAATAAAGACCAAATGAAAAAATAATTTTTTTGTCCTAAATTAGTGCAATCATAAAAAAATGCCTTCAAAGGTGTACATAGCCTTTAAAGTGGTTGTACGGGTTCAGAGCTGAACCCGGACATACCCATAATTTCACCCAGGCAGCCCCCCTGACAAGAGCATCGGAGCCATTTTTTGTCACCTTACATCACAAAAAGTGTCATAGCAAGCCATCAAAAAGTCATATGCACCCTATAATAGTACCAATCAAACTGTCATCTCATCCCAAAAAAATTAGCCTCTACACAAGACAGTCGCCTTGGGCGGGGTTTCAGCTCCACTTGCGCCCAGCCAGCATCAGCCCAACCGCCGTTTGGAAGCGCCGCCCAGCTCATCAATATTCACTTAGCTGGGCGGCTTCTGCTGTCCTCGACCTTCCGAGATCCGGCGCATGCCCAATAGAAAGCTATGGGTGCCGGGCGCATGCGCAGAAGCTGAAAGCGAGTCCGATGCCCATAGCTTTCTATTGGGCATGCGCCGGATCTCGGAAGGTCGGGGACAGCAGAAGCCGCCCAGCTAAGTGAATATTGATGAGCTGGGCGGCGCTTCAAAACGGCGGTTGGGCTGATGCTGGCTGGGCGCAAAAGAAGCTGAAACCCCGCCCCTTGGGCAGAAAGAACAGCGATTAGTTCAGGTTATAAAACGTGAGTTTACTGTATTCATAAAGGGGACAGGGGGGGTACTTATATGTTTTTAATGCACATTAGAAGACCTGTGCATGGATATGTACAGCTAATTATGGTTATTGGGCCTGTCAGTGTCCCTTTAAAGACAGAGAAGCAATAAAATGTTCTTTCCCTTCTACAAACACAGTGAACACTGCTATTGAGAATTTACTTTTGAAATAATGGAATATTGGTGCCATTAAGATTTCTCTATTCAGTGATATGTGACTTTAAAGGGTTTCTACCACTTAGGTGTCACATATTTGGCTGTCAGACACTAGCGATCCGCTAGTGTCTGCTCTGCCCAACCATCCTAATATAATTGCTTTTGGGGCAGCCGTTTTGCTAAAAAAAAATACTTTTATTAATATGCTAATGAGCCTCTAGGTGCTATGGGGGCGTCATTAGCACCTAGAGGCTCCGTCTACCTTCAGAAACTGCCGCCGCCCAGCGCGTCCCTCCAGCCCGCCCATCTCCTCCTGAATGCGATCCTCCTTGTGAGCGCCTGTATTCGGCGCATGCGCAGTAAATGTCTGACAGCTTCCCTGCTCAGACATCTCCACTGCGCCTGTTCCTCGGAGCACTATGGCGTCATCGCGCAGGCGCAGTGGAGATGTCTGAGCAAGGAAGCGGTCAGACATTCACTGCGCATGCGCAGAATACATACGATCGCATTCAGGAGGAGATGGGCGGGCTGGAGGGACGCGCTCGGCGGCGGCAGTTTCTGAAGGTAGACGGAGCCTCTAGGTGCTAATGACGCCCCCATAGCACCTAGAGGCTCATTAGCATATTAATAAAAGTAGTTTTTTTAGCCAAACCACCACCCCAAAAGCAATTATATTAGGATGGTTGGCCAGAGCAGACACTAGCGGATCGCTAGTGTCTGACAGCTAAATATGTGACACCTAAGTGGTAGAAACCCTTTAAACACGTAGATTCCAAAAAGACATCGCTAGTGTAAAAAACGTTGTTAATCTGGAATGAGATTATTGCCCCCTTCACCCACAACAGCAATATAATGATGCAGTAAAAATAGTAATATTTCTGTCTACGGCATAATTTGCATTTAAATTCACTTGTTTAAAAATTGTGTTATTGCTGTAAAAAATGATTTTGCTACAATGCAACATATTTAATAACACTGGACAGATATATGCACTGAAAAAAGTGCAATTGCTCAGCAGCAGAATGCTATCAGGGTGCTGGGTGCTGTGCTGGCAATAATATGCAAAAACGTAAGGTTTTGGGGGGAAAAACAGCTATCTGTTCAAATGAGAAACAAGTATGTAGTTTTCTGGACGGTAACTGGCTTTGTAGAGCAGAACAGCAAGAATAAACAGGTGTATTATTGAGCACCGCGGACGTATACTGCCCCTGTTACACTAGGAGAGATGTTAGCTTGTGGTTTGTTATTCTGTCTAAGATCATTTCTGCCAGACACTATTCTCCTCCCCCACCACCAATATAACGATGCAGGAAAGGTCAACGTAAGATTTGATTACTGTGTTTTTGAGTTACAAAATGTACCTTCAGAAAATACATTTCTCTACTGTAAAACGTACCTTGCAAGCTTGTTATGCAATTATTTCCCTCCCCCACCCCCACTAACAATATAACGATGCAGTAAAGGCAGTAATATTTCTGTCTGTTGTGTAGTTTGCATTTAATTTCACTTTTCTAAAAATGACGTTATTGCTATAAAATGCTTTGCTATAATAATAAAACCATTTAATAATGTGATATTGATCAGCAGCAAAATGATATTGGGGTGCTGTACTAGCAATAGTAGGTAGAAACTGGAAATTTGGGGGGACAAAAACAACTCTCTCTCAGTTCAAATGGAAAAAAATTATATTTTATTCTTGCAGAAGGCTGTTTTTTTTTTACATAGAACAGCTAGAAAGAGGTTCAGCAGCAGCTGTATCATTAAGCATGTGCCCTAGTCTCTCACTTCTTCAATTCTACAGAAAGAAAACCCAACATGAAATATGAGAGGAGACCGTACGGAGAGTAACAAGGATGGAAT
Organism: Bufo gargarizans; assembly: GCF_014858855.1. Lineage (NCBI taxonomy): Eukaryota > Metazoa > Chordata > Amphibia > Anura > Bufonidae > Bufo > Bufo gargarizans. The sequence goes on along the minus strand of NC_058090.1, from coordinate 7,358,481 downwards.
GCATGTCAGAAGGTATATAGAGATGAGTACCTGCAGGACACATGCCCTTTTCTTATCAGTGACTTTGTAGGTAAAGTTGACCTCTGACATTGAATCTCTTCCATAATGTGCAGATTTTTACGGTTTTAGAGGGCAAATTAAAATGTATTGGTGGATTGTGACGTGACCTTGGTCCATTAGATTTGGCATTTTCCATTTTTACGTTTAGGTTTTTTACTCCCTGCATTCCTGGAGCCATAACTTTTTTCATTCACATACAGGTGAAACTCGAAAAATTTGAATATCGTGCAAAAGTCCATTTATTTCAGTAATGCAAATTAAAATTTGAGTTTTGTGAAAAGGTTGAATATTCTCGGCTCAAAGTGTCACCCTCTAGTCAGCTAATTAATCCATACCTCTAGTCAGCTCATGGGGTTTCATAAGCTGTAAGCCATAATCATCCAAATTTTACCAAATAAAGGCTTGAAATACCTCGCTTTGCCTGCAATGAGTCTCATATATTAGTTTCATCTTTCAAGTTGCATTACTGAAATAAATTAACTTTGCACGATATTCTAATTTTCTGTAGCTGAATTAGGACTTGTTTTTTGCAAGTTGCACTTTTTAACGTTACCATTTAATATTGCAAATGATGTAGTGGGAAAGCCGAAAATAAATTCCAAATGGGGTAAAACTGTGTGTGTGGGGGGGGGGAACTATTTTGCAATAGTTTTATGGGTTTGTTTTTACAGCATTTCTTATGTGGTAAATCTGACCTGTGCCCTTCATTCTCTGGGTCAGTGTGATTACAGAGATACCAGATTTATATATTTTTTTGTGTTTTAATTCTTTGGGGGGAAAAAAAATGTTTCTTTTGATATATATATATATGACCCCCCATAGCTTTTTTTATATTTATCAAAGGTTAGCTGGGTTCCCGCACTGATAAATACACTTTCTTCTATCTATGTATAAAGTCAAAACTTTCTCACATTTCTGTGTATATTCACTATTAGTATATTGCAAGTTCTCACCTGTCTCTGATGTTCAAAGAACCATTAGTGATCTGGTGCAGGTAATTTTCTTGTTCCCTCACAAGATATTAAATCACTTGCTCTTCTCGCTTCCCCTCTCCTGCATGCGCCGCTCCAGCCGGTTGCTGTCGTGCGCGCGGGGAAGCCGGCAAAAGTTAGTTCGAGAATGTTCCCCGCGTGACGTCACACTTGTAAGTACGGATACCTCCAAGGGTAAAAAATCCAACGCATTTCGGAATACATGGATTCCTTTGTCAGGGATAGGTAAATATCTTAGTCCTCCTGGTTAAATAGGCATCCCGTTCCCATGACAACTCTTGCATATTTCAATGAGGATTAACCATTTACCTGCCTCACTTTATTTCTTACTCCCACCATCTTTCCAACATTCAGTTTTAAGGTTCTTTTCAACAGCTCCTTATGAATGAATTCTTCTTCACCGGAAAGCAAATAATTATTATTGGAAAGCAAATAATTCAATTTCTTGATTTAAGCCTCTGGGTGCCAGGCTATTAACCCTATAGATCCACCTACTTTCACACCGCAACATTTGTTTTATATAGTCACCACCCCTCACCTCCATTTTCACTTTCTCGATCCCTCCAAATGATGAGCCTAGAAGTTGTCCTTCATGGTATTCAATGTAGTGACGTGATAGGGGATGGCCATTATATTTTTTCTGTATATGTTCTCTTAATTCTTATTTTTAGAGCCCTTTTTGTTCGCCCTACATATATTATCTCACAGGGGCATTTTATATAATATACTACCCCTTTTATATTGCATGTAATATAATTCTCAATTTTATGCAGGTCTGGGCCAGCCCTAATTTCTGTAATAAAACTTTTATTCTTCACTAATCTGCAGTTATTAAACATTTTGCAGGGGAAAAAGCCTTTTTTTTTTTTTTTCATTTTTTGATGTTTGACTTGGCCCTATAGAGGGGGCTACTAAACTAGCCAGATTACCTGCTTTTTTAAAAGTGAAAATTGGATGTATAGTTATTTTTTCCCCTATGATTTTATACTGTTTGAGGACATCCCAATGTCATTTGAAGGCCCCTTCTTTTTCACTATATTGTGTTATAATTGGTACTCTAATTGTTCCTCCGTCTTCTTTATGTACTGCTTTTATCTCACGTGTTTTATTCTGCAGTAGCAGTGTCACGGTTCATTGCCTTTATTTCTTCTTTTATGGGCTCTAATTAGTTAATTTCATATCCCTTTTCCTAAAAGGTTCGCACCCAGGACGCCCTGAGGGGATATCACTAGTTCCTCCCACCTCCCCATATACAGGTTAGTGAAGCTATTTATATTAATAACCAAAATCCCAGAATCCCAATGTTTTATTATCTCCCAAAAATACAAAAAAGTTAAATTAATCCACCGGGGAGACCAATAATATCATGGGTTGGGGGTCTTTCCTCTAATCTATCAAAATATGTAGATGTATTTCTACAAGACTATGTACAGAAACTTCCAGCGTATCTGAAAGATACGAAACATATCCTACAACTATTAAGTGATATAGAATGGCAGGATGACTACATTCTAGGGACCCTTGTCGTCACTTCTTTATATACTATAATAGAAAACAAGAAAAGGAGAAAAGCTACGGAATTTTTCCTGGAAAAAGAAAATCGGATGCCTAAAGAACAGATACATTTCCTAGGGGAATGTATTACGTTTATTTTAACCCACAATTTTTTAAAATATAAAAATGAGTTTTATCTTCAGACGTGGGGGACCGCGATGGGGACTAGGTTCGCACCGAGTTTGGCTAACCTGTATGTGGGGAGGTGGGAGGAACTAGTGATATACCCCTCAGGGCGTCCTGGGTGCGAATCCTCTGGAAAAGATTTATCGACGATGTTGTTTTTATTTGGAAAGGGGACAAGGCCTCACTGACACAATTTTTAACTAATAGAAATAAAAATGACTTTTATTTGCACTTTACTCCAAATTGGAGTAGATCTCACTATTTTTATTAAGGATGGCCAGATTCAAACTAAAACCTATCATAAACCCACTGACACTAATAGCTTTATTTCATTAAATAGCTTTCATTTACCAATATGGCTGACAAATATTCTTTGCAGTCATTAGACTGCGGAGAAATTGTAGTACAACTGAATAGTTTGAAGAGGAAGCAAATAAATTACACAAGAAGTTTGAGGAAAAGGGATATGAAATTAACAAATTAGAGCCCATAAAAGAAGAAATAAAGACAATGAACCGTGACATGCTACTGCAGAATTAAACACATGAGATAAAAGCAGAACATAAAGAGGACGGAGGAACCATTAGAGTCCCAATTATAACACAATATAGTGAAAAAAGGTGCCTTCAAACGAATTGTCAAACGACATTGGGATGTCCTCAAACAGGATAAAATCATAGGGGGGAAAAAATACACATCCAATTTTCACTTTTTTTAAAAGCACGTAATCTGGCTAGTTTAGTAGTCCCCTCTATAGGGCCAAGTCAAACATCAAAAAATGAAAATAAAAATAAAAAAGGCTTTTTCCCCAGCAAAATGTGTAATAACTGCAGATTAGTGAAGAATAAAAGTTATTACAGAAATTAGGGATGGCCCAGACCTGCATAAAAGTGAGGTTTTTCTTACATGCAATACAAAAGGGGTAGTATATTATATAAAATGCCCCTGTGAGAAAATATTTGTAGGGCGAAAAAAAAGGGCTCTAAAAATAAGAATAAGAGAACATATAAAAAACATACAGAAAAAATATAATGGCCATCCACTATCACGTCACTACATTGAATACCATGAAGGACAACTTCTAGGCTCATTTGGAGGGATCGAGAAAGTGAAAATAGATGTGAGTGGTGGTGACTTTATAAGACAAATGTCACGTGTGACAGTAGGTGGATCTATAGGGTTAATAGCCTGGCACCCAGAGGCTTAAATCAAGAAATTGAATTATTTGCTTTCCAATAATAATTATTTGCTTTCCAGTAATGAAGAATTCATTAATAAGGAGCTGTTGCAAAGAACCTTAAAACTGAATGTTGGAAAGATGGTGGGAGTAACGAATAAAGTGAGGTAGGTAAATGGTTAATCCTCATCGAAATATGCAAGAGTTGTCATGGGAACGGGACGCCTATTTAACCAGGAGGACTAAGATATTTACCTATCCCTGACGAAGGAAAACTTGTATTTCGAAACGCGTTGGGTGTTTTTTTTACCCTTGGAGGTATCCGTATTTACAAGTGTGACATCACGTGGAAACGTTCTCGGACTAACGTTTGCCGGCTTCCTGTAACGCACCTAGTTGATCAGTTAGGATCTCAACTGCGGAAGAAATGGACATCCACTATTATCCCACCACCCTTGTGTTTGGCTGTGGGATTCGCGGTTACTCAGTATGTACCCCAGGCGTCACTCTCAGTCTTAGGCGGAGAGTTTGGGGTAACAAAATCATTTACCGCTATCCATCTAATTAGTTTTACTGATGGTAAGGAGGGACTCTCAGAATTACAGGAGTCACGAGTTAGTATAAGCTTGTGCAACGTTTAGAGTTATGTAATGACCGGCAACACACACAGGGAGGAAAACAGGGAAAGCCCTGCCCAAGGGAGAGGGAAAGGTGGTGACCCCTAACTCACCTTGCAGCTGGCACCTGCCTGCCCTGACGTCCCTAGACGGGTTCCTCACCCGTGCGGCGATCACGTGCCTAAACCCTGGCTTTCCCTGAAATGAGCCCTAGATAATGAACGGGCCGGTGGGATCGCTAGTCCTCACCACTGCACTAAGAGGGAAACACCAGGGAGAGGACAGACAAACACAAACACCCAGGTGGACGGCAACAATTGTCCACAAAGGTCCAACAGGGATCCGGAGGGTAGCGTTCTAAGGCAACACTCAGAGAACGCAGCAACACAGCTCCAGTGGGTCAGAATAGATGTCCAGGCAGGAAGCTCTATATCTGGCAACCAGAGAAGTGTGAGAGGGGAATATAAGGAGGATTGGGAGTGCTGGACAAGGAACAGCTGAGAGAAGGAGCTACGGATCCCTGAGTGAGCCAAAAGGGTTTGTAAAGCAAACCCAGAAAGCTACAATAAGGAAACTTCCCTATCTGACATAGAGCGTGCAGCCAACCGCTGCGACCTCCTGACCCCGGGTACAACGGAGTCAGGCGTGGCTCTTGACACCCTCGTGACAAGTTAGCATCTAGTATGCAATAGCTTTAGAGTTAGTATATAGCATGTCCTCAGTTTAGTATATAGTATGCCAGAGGTTCAGAGTTAGTATAGCATGTCCACAGTTTGATATATACTATGCAGTAGGTTCAGAGTTTGTATAGCATGTCCACAGTTTGATATATACTATGCAGTAGGTTCAGGGTTAGGATAGCATGTCCACAGTTTGATATATACTATGCAGTAGGTTCAGAGTTTGTATAGCATGTCCACAGTTTGATATATACTATGCAGTAGGTTCAGAGTTTGTATAGCATGTCCACAGTTTGCCTCAGGACCAGGTCTCTCAGGATGAGAGGCATGAAAAATCCGGACTAGCCTGTCGGCGTTTACCTCAGACGCAGGAACCCACATTCTTTCCTCGGGACCGTAACCTCTCCAGTGCACCAGATATTGGAGAGAGCGGCGGACCCGACGAGAATTAACAATTTTGGATATCTGAAATTCCAAACTACCATCCACGACAACAGGAGGGGGTGGCAGCGGTGACGGTTCTAGAGGTGGAACATATTTTTTGAGTAACGACTTATGAAAGACATTATGGATTTTAAAAGTCTGAGGTAACTCCAGGCGAAAAGCTGTTGATGATGGCTACAATCTTGTAAGGACCAATAAACCTAGGACCCAGTTTCCAAGAGGGAACCTTCAACTTGATATTCCTAGTAGACAACCACACAGTCATTCACTCCTAGGTCCGGACCTGGCGACCGTCTCTTGTCAGCCATGCATTTGTATTTACCTCCCATATTTTTCAAGTTAGCTTGCACCTTCTGCCATACTGATGAAAGAGATGACGAAAACCGTTCCTCTTCAGGAACCCCAGAAGACCCCCCCCTCTTTGAAAGTACAGAATTGGGGATGAAAACCATATGCACCAAGAAAAGGTGACTTGCCAGTGGATTCCTGACGGCGATTATTTATGGCAAACTCAGCTAACGGTAAATATGACGACCACAACTCTTGGTTTTCAGACACAAAACATCTTAGATATGTCTCCAGGTTTTGGTTGGTACGCTCAGTCTGTCCATTCGACTGAGGATGGAAAGCTGAGGAAAAGGACAAGTGAACCCCCAAACGGGAACAAAAAGCTTTCCAAAATTTAGAAATAAACTGGGTTCCCCGATCCGAAACAACATCGGAGGGGACCCCGTGAAGCTTCACGATCTCACTGACGAATACCTGAGCAAGAGTTTTAGCATTAGGTAGTGCGGATAACGCAATAAAGTGTGCCATTTTGCTAAACCTGTCCACTACTACCAAAATCACAGTTTTACCCGCAGACAAAGGTAAGTCAGTGATAAAATCCATAGACAGATGTGTCCATGGTCTATTGGGAATGACGAGTGGTAATAGAGACCCTGCAGGACGTGTATGTGAAACTTTTGCGCGCGCACAGGTAGAACAAGAAGACACAAAATCCAATACATCCTGACGCAACCTTGGCCCCCAAAAACGACGAGACAATAGCTCTAAGGTTACTTTACTACCCGGGTGCCCAGCAAGTGCCGAATTATGATGTTCCTTTAATAATTCGAGACGTAGGTTCAACGGTACAAACAATTTCTCTGAGGGGCAAGAGACCGGGGCGTCCCCCTGGGCCTCTAACACCTTCCCCTCCAAAGCAGAGTGTACTGCAGAGACAACTACTCCTCTTTGTAGAATGGGTACCGGATCACTCACATTACCCCCTCCAGGGAAACAACGAGATAGTGCATCAGCCTTGGTATTCTTTACCCCAGGACGATAGGTAATCAAAGTTAAACCTGGTAAAAAAATAGCGACCACCTAGCCTGTCTAGGGGTGAGACGCTTAGCTGATTCGAGGTACAGCAGATTTTTGTGGTCCGTAAACACAGTGACGGGGTGGACTGCCCCCTCTAAAAAGTGACGCCACTCCTCAAACGCAAGTTTAATAGCTAACAGTTCCCTATTGCCAATATCGTAGTTCTGTTCTGCTGCAGATAGTTTTTTAGAAAAGAAAGCACAAGGACGCCATTTGCCAGGAGACGGACCCTGAGACAATACAGCCCCCACTCCCACCTCTGACGCATCTACTTCAACAATAAAAGGCTGAGAGACATCAGGTTGGACTAGTACAGGTGCTGAGGTAAACCTCTCTTTTAGAGAGGAAAAAGCAACTTTAGCGGCGTCAGACCATTTAGAAAAATCAGTCCCCTTCCTAGTCATGTCAGTAAGGGGTTTTACGATCACCGAATAATTTTTAATGAATTTCCTATAGAAATTCGCGAAGCCCAAGAACCGTTGTAGTGCCTTGAGGTTCTCAGGAAGATCCCAATCCAAAATTGCCTGGACCTTCCTAGGATCCATACGGAAACCTGACGCAGATAAATAATAACCTAGGAATTGTATCTCCTGAACGGCAAAAACACATTTTTCAATTTTAGCATATAATTCATTCGTCCGTAGGACCTGTAGTACTTGTCTGACATGCTCCTCATGTGTTTTCAGATCAGACGAATAAATTAAGATATCATCTAGGTATATTACCACAAACCTGCCGATTAGATGACTAAAAATGTCATTAACGAAATGTTGAAAGACGGCAGGAGCATTGGTCAGGCCGAAAGGCATAACTAGATTTTCATAATGCCCCTCAGGGGTGTTAAAAGCTGTCTTTCCACTCATCCCCCTCCTTAATACGAATCAGATTGTAGGCCCCCCTAAGATCGAGTTTGGAGAACCACCTAGCACCCGCAATCTGGTTAAACAGGTCAGGAATGAGAGGAAGAGGGTATGGGTCTCGGATGGTTATCCGATTTAATTCACGAAAATCTAGGCAAGGACGCAGGCCCCTATCTTTCTTTTTAACAAAGAAAAACCCTGCAGCCACGGGTGAAGAAGAGGGTCTGATGTGTCCCTTAGCCAAACTCTCGGAGATATAATCCTTCATGGCTTGTCTCTCTGGACCTGAAAGATTATATAACCTGGTCTTGGGTAATTTTGCGCCGGGAATCAGGTTAACCGGGCAATCATAAGGACGATGAGGTGGTAACTTCTGACAACCCTTTTCAGAAAAAACGTCCTCAAAGTCCGAAACAAATGTAGGTAGGGTAGTTATGGAGGCGACTAAGCAATTGCTATTTAAGCAATTTTCTCTGCACGGCTCACTCCACTCCAATATCTCCCTGGCCTGCCAATCCACCACTGGATTGTGCGCTACCAACCAGGGAAGGCCCAGCACCACCGGAGTGGGAAGCCCCTCCAGAACATAACATGAGAGCATCTCGTTATGGTGGTCCCCTACCCGAAGGTGTAAATTATGAACGATGTGGGTGAGGTTTCTCTGAGACAGAGGAGCAGAATCAATAGCAAATATGGGAATAGGTCTCTGCAGCGTACAGAGAGACAAACCCATAGTGCGGGCAAAATGGGCATCTATCAAATTTACCCCTGCACCACTGTCTAGAAAGAAAGAAACAGTCTCTGTCTTATCACCAAAAACAATAACCGCTGGCAACACAAATTGCGATGTACGTATGGAGGAGACGTATACCCCCGGCTGACATCCTCCACACACCCTGGGGTTAGTAGTTTTTCCGACGGTTTTTTTGTTTCTGAGGAAAGAAGGACAGACATTAATGAAATGACCCCTCTCCCCACAAAAAAAACAACCCCCACGCCTACGGCGAACCTCAGGAGGACGGACCTGACGAGTAGTTCCTCCTAGCTGCATAGGCTCGTCTATGTCCGTACAGACTAACTGCTGCTTGGGAGGGGTTACCAATGGCTCCGGTTTTTTCAACCTGTCCCTAAGGCGTCTATCTATACGGATAGAAAGGGACATAACTGCATCAAGGGAAAAGGGGGTCTCATACAATGCAAGCGCATCCTTAACCCTTTCGGATAACCCAGAGCAGAACTGACTCCTGAGAGCCGGGTCGTTCCATTGGGTATCCGTAGCCCACCTACAGAAGTCGGAGCAATACTCCTCTACCGGCCGCTCTCCTTGTAGGAGTCTCCGTAATTTTGATTCAGCCAGTGTGACTCGGTCAGGGTCGTCATATATGAGACCCAAGGCCCCGAAAAACTCATCCACTGACCGAAGAGCCTGGGAATCAGTAGGTAAAGAGAACGCCCAGGACTGCGGGTCCCCCTGCAGCAGGGAAATAACAACCCCCACCCGCTGTTCTTCATTACCAGGAGGAGTGAGGGCGCAGTTTAAAATATAACTTACAGGCCTCACGGAATGCCAAAAACTTGTCCCTTCCCCCAGAAAATCTGTCAGGGAGAGGGACCTTGGGTTCCGCAACAACCTGGTTACCAGTAGCAACCGCTGGGCTTGCGGTCTGTTGTAATTGCTGCTGTTGCTGGAGGACCAACGCCTTCAATCCTGCCACCTCCAAAGACAGGCCATGAAATTGTTCGGACAGAGCAGCAATTGGATCCATACTGGATTCTAAGTAGGTAGAAATTATTTTTTTTTACCTACACAAAAATAAGGGCCAGATATAATGTAATGACCGGCAACACACACAGGGAGGAAAACAGGGAAAGCCCTGCCCAAGGGAGAGGGAAAGGTGGTGACCCCTAACTCACCTTGCAGCTGGCACCTGCCTGCCCTGACGTCCCTAGACGGGTTCCTCACCCGTGCGGCGATCACGTGCCTAAACCCTAGCTTTCCCTGAAATGAGCCCTAGATAATGAACGGGCCGGTGGGATCGCTAGTCCTCACCACTGCACTAAGAGGGAAACACCAGGGAGAGGACAGACAAACACAAACACCCAGGTGGACGGCAACAATTGTCCACAAAGGTCCAACAGGGATCCGGAGGGTAGCGTTCTAAGGCAACACTCAGAGAACGCAGCAACACAGCTCCAGTGGGTCAGAATAGATGTCCAGGCAGGAAGCTCTATATCTGGCAACCAGAGAAGTGTGAGAGGGGAATATAAGGAGGATTGGGAGTGCTGGACAAGGAACAGCTGAGAGAAGGAGCTACGGATCCCTGAGTGAGCCAAAAGGGTTTGTAAAACAAACCCAGAAAGCTACAATAAGGAAACTTCCCTATCTGACATAGAGCGTGCAGCCAACCGCTGCGACCTCCTGACCCCGGGTACAACGGAGTCAGGCGTGGCTCTTGACACCCTCGTGACAAGTTAGCATCTAGTATGCAATAGCTTTAGAGTTAGTATATAGCATGTCCTCAGTTTAGTATATAGTATGCCAGAGGTTCAGAGTTAGTATAGCATGTCCACAGTTTGATATATACTATGCAGTAGGTTCAGAGTTAGTATAGCATGTCCACAGTTTCATATACACTATGCAGTAGGTTCAGAGTTTGTATAGCATGTCCACAGTTTGGTATATACTATGCAGTAGGTTCACTCTGATTTCCAGGACATTAATCAGAGCAGGTAACAGGCATATACTTGCGGTTAGTTGGTCCTGGCTAGAAAGCCAGTGGCAAGAAGGTAGACAGTCCTTCACGATGTAGTTAGGCATCCAGGTTTGGATATGTGGACAGAGTCTTCAGATACCATGGAGCTAGCAGGGTGCGCACTCCATTAGTGGAACACCCTGCTTAGCACCTGTCTTCAATTTAAGGGCTGAATGGTAAGTGGGCGGAGTCACAGAAGGCCCGGCGGCCACTGCATTCCACGCTGGAGCGCAAGCCAGCGTAACACAGGCGGTCGCTGCGTTCCACGCTGGAACGCAAGCCAGCGTATCATCGCAGACGGCCGGTGCGTTCCACGCTGGAGCGCAAGCCAGCGTATCGTCACAGGGAGCCGCTGCGGTCCAGGCTGTATTGTTACACTCAGGGCCGATCCTACACGGGGTGCAGTGGGTGCCCCGCACCCCAGCGCTGTCACCCGAAAGGCGCCGAGCGAGCCGCCGGGACTTTTTTTTTTTTTTTTAACCACCTCCGGACCGCCCGGTGGGCCGGGCCGCCTCAGCCTCAGGGTTCGAGTGGGGGCGGGGGTGTGCCGCCGGCCGGCCGGGTATGGCCTAATCGATTCACATCACACCCCTGTCACTGTCTGTGACTGCTCCGCTCCGCCTCCTGCCAGCCCACTGTGACACAAAGAACAGACACAGACACACGACACATATACTGACGTGACTCACGTGTGAGACTGAGACCGCCTCCTGTAGTCCGCCTCCTGTGCTCTGCCTCCTGTGCTCCGCCTCCGTGCTCCGCCTCCTGTGCTCGGCCTCCGTGCTCTGCCTGACTGCCTCCCATCTTCCGGCGGCCGGCAGCGTAACGTCGCTCACAGCGACGTAACGTAGTGAGTGACGTCACGTCACGTTACAGTTACGCTGCCGCCGGCCGCCAATTTTGAATATTGAAGAGCGGGACTGGAGCACTGCTGCCAGTGCCACGCCAGTCACGCCACCAGCTTCTGCCTGCCAGTGCCCGCCCCTGTGCCCTAGTAGTGCCAACTGGCTTGTACTAAGTTGTGATGAGAATACATTTGGAGTCCTCCTGACTGAGTCCTGACTCCTGACTGTCCCAGGCAGTAAGTTAGTGAATACTGAATAGTGATGATTAGTGATAGATTATATTAGATAAGATAGTAACTTATGTAAGGCCTCTTTCACACTTGCGTTGTCCGGATCCGGCGTGTACTCCACTTGCCGGAATTACACGCCGGATCCGGAAAAACGCAAGTGTACTGAAAGCATTTGAAGACGGATCCGTCTTCAAAATGCTTTCAGTGTTACTATGGCACCCAGGACGCTATTAAAGTCCTGGTTGCCATAGTAGTAGTGGGGAGCGGGGGAGCGGCATACTTACCATCCGTGCGGCTCCCGGGGCGCTCCAGAATGACGTCAGAGCGCCCCAGGCGCACGGATGACGTGTACATGCGATCACGTGATCCATGCGCTTGGGGCGCCCTGACGTCACTCTGGAGCGCCCCGGGAGCCGCACGGACGGTAAGTATGCTGCTCCCCGCTCCCCACTACACTTTACCATGGCTGCCAGGACTTTAGCGTCCCGGCAGCCATGGTAACCATTGAGAAAAAGCTAAACGTCGCATCCGGCAATGCGCCGAAACGACGTTTAGCTTAAGGCCGGATCCGGATCAATGCCTTTCAATGTGCATTCATTCCGGATCCGGCCTTGCGGCAAGTGTTCCGGATTTTTGGCCGGAGCAAAAAGCGCAGCATGCTGCGCTATTTGCTGCGGCCAAAAAACGTTCCGTTCCGGAACGGAAGACATCCTGATGCATCCTGAAGGACGGACTGTCCATTCAGAATGCATTAGGAAAATCCTGATCAGTATTCTTCCGGCATAGAGCCCCGACGACGGAACTCTATGCCGGAAGACTATAACGCAGGTGTGAAAGAGCCCTAAGTGAGCTATTGAGCTTGTAAATAAACTTGTGCAAACTGCAAACTATATGAGTAGTTACTAACTACTCATATACTTTGCACAAGTTTATTTACAAGCTCAATAGCTCACTTACATAAAGAAACGGACGTCTTACAATAGGGTGGGACACTGTTATGGGGGGGGGGGAGGAGAAGTGATATGTGGATGATGACACATTTATATAGCACAAGATGCTTGCGCTGCCTGCCATATATGTGTGTCATCCACAGATCCCCCCGGCCACCTATAACAGTGTCATCCACAGATGCCCCATAACAGTGTGTCACCCACAGATGTCCCCATAAGTTCCATAACAGTGTCATCCACAGATGCCCCCATAACCGTGTGTAATCCACTGATGCCCATAACAGTGTGTCATCCACAGATCCCCCATAACAGTGCGTCATCCACAGATGCCCCCTAACAGTGCGTCATACACAGATCCCCCATAACAGTGCGTCATCCACTGATGCCCATAACAGTGTGTCATCCACAGATCCCCCATAACAGTGCGTCATCCACAGATGCCCCCTAACAGTGCGTCATCCACAGATCCCCCATAACAGTGCGTCATCCACAGATCCCCCATAACAGTGCGTCATACTGTCATCCACAGATCCCCCATAACAGTGCGCCTGCGCACTGAGGAGAGACAGAAAGGAGGGCACATAATCAGTGGAAGCAAGCAGAGGACGGTACAGCAGACGACTGAATCGCTTCTTTTGTAAGTAAATTGTTTTATTATAAATGTAGTTTAATGTTTTTGTCTTTTATTATATTCTGGCTTTTGCTTGGTTATGTATGATGCTTTTTGATAATAAGTAAATGTAGTGGTGCTATAATGTGGACCCCAGGCCTCTCTGATGTCCTGCAGGCTGGGCTGGCGCTGTGGCAGCATACGGTTGGTCAGGCAGCAGAGAGGCTCTGGGGCTGTCATTGTGCTCTGGTACTTTTCCCTTCACAGCCACTGCTATCTCTCTCTCGTACAGTGCAGACTCCTGCAAGAGGCTTTCCGTTTGCTCTCCGTCCTCTTAAAAGTCTATGGGAATCAAAACTGATCCATCTGGTTCCTGTTATGCAAGACTGAAAACAAAGTCCGTCTTGCATAAGGGGACCCAGACTGATCCGTTATGCTTTCTCATAAACTTCTATTAGGACAGAGCAAAACGGAATGCCTCTTAGGGTCCATTCACACGTCCGTTGTTTCTTTCCTGATCTGTTACGTTTTTTGCGGAACAGATCTGGACCCATTCATTTTCAATGGGTCCTGAAAAAAATCGGACAGCTCAATTTCAGATTTTTTTTCAGGACCCATTGAAAATGAATGGGTACAGAACTGGTCCAGATCTGTTCCGCAAAAAACGGAACAGATCAGGAAAGAAACAACGGACGTGTGAATGGACCCTTAAAGGTTTCCGTTTTGCATTCCATCTGGCCATTCCGTTATATTCCGTTTGAAACGGAACCTATAACGGAATGGCATAACGCAGATGTAAACCCACCCTGTACGGAATAGGTGGTATTTGCCAGAGTTGCTGGAGAACTGTGAGTGCAATTTCGGGGGCACTGACCTGTACAGGGTGTGGAGGATGGGGAGGTTGAGATCCACTGAGGATATTATAAGACTTTTCTGTAGCTTCCTATATTGTTGCAAAGCTTGTGTGTTGGCTGAAGCCTTCCTATCTTACTGGTGGCTGGCCCTGCCCCTCAATTGTGCTTCCGGGTTTGGCTCCGCCCCTAGACTGCAAGGGGGTGGGGCTGAAGTTGGGGGCTGAAGTTGTTGCCATAGAAACATTGTAAAGGGGAGGAGTTAGTAAGATAACCACGCCCATGTGGGGGCGCCAGAAATATTTCTGCACCCAGGCGCCTGTGACCCTAGGATCGGCCCTGGTTACACTTCCCCACTGTGCACACCAGCTACCGGCCGGAGCGGCGCATGCAGGAGAGGGGAAGCGAGAAGAGCAAGTGATTTAACATCAGCACTTGTGAGGGAACAAGAAAATTACCTGCACCAGATCACTAACCCTGCTTTCACACCTGAGCGTTTCTCAAACGCGCGTTTTACGCGCGTTTTTGTCGCGCGTTTTTATGCGCGTTTTTTGTAATAGTAAACGCGCATTTGACGCGAGTTTGTGTCATTGACTGCAGTGTCCTATGGCCACAAACGCGCGTCAAAACGCCCCAAAGAAGCTCAAGTACTTGATTATGCGTCGGGCGTTTTACAGCGCGATCGTACGCGCTGTAAAACGCCCAGGTGAGAACTATTCCCATAGGGAAGCATTGGTTTTCATGTGTTGAGCGTTTTACAGCGCGTTTGAACGCGCTGTAAAACGCTCAGGTGTGAACTTAGGGTAATGGTTCTTTGAACATTAGAGACAGGTGAGAACTTGCAATATACTAATAGTGAATATACACAGAAATATGAGAAAGTGCTTTTATTGACAATATACTAGTTTTGACTTTATACATAGATAGAAGAAAGTGCATTTATCAGCGTGGGAACCCAGCTAACCTTTGATAGTAACATAGTAACATAGTACATAAGGCCGAAAAAAGACATCTGTCCATCCAGTTCGGCCTGTCATCCTGCAAGTTGATCCAGAGGAAGGCAAAAAAACCACTGTGAGATAGAAGCCAATTTTCCCCACTTTAGGGGAATAAAAAATTAATTCCCGACTCCAATCAGGCATCAGAATAACTCCCTGGATCCACGACCCCTCTCTAGTAGCTATAGCCTGTAATATTATTACACTCCAGAAATACATCCAGGCCCCTCTTGAATTCCTTTATTGTACTCACCATCACCACCTCCTCAGGCAGAGAGCGCCATAGTCTCACTGCTCTTACCGTAAAGAATCCTCTTCTATGTTTGTGTACAAACCTTCTTTCCTCCAGACGCAGAGGATGTCCCCTCGTCACAGTCACAGTCCTGGGAATGAATAGATGATGGGAGTGATCTCTGTACTGACCCCTGTGGTCTGACTAGTGATTTGTAAAGTGGTAGGACTATGTTCTCATCACGGGCATCTATGCCCCTTTTGATGCAACCCATTATCTTATTTGCCTTGGCAGCAGCTGCCTGACACTGGTTTTTGCAGCTTAGTTTGCTGTTTATTAAAATTCCTAGATCATTTTCCATGTCAGTGTTACCGAGTGTTTTACCATTTAGTATGTACGGGTGACTTGCATTATTCCTTCCCATGTGCATAACTTTACATTTGTCAGTGTTAAACCTCATCTGCCACTTATCTGCCCAAGCCTGCAATCTATCCAGATCCCTCTGTAGTAGTATACTGTCCTCTGTAGTATATATATACAGTAAACTGTCCTCTGTAGTATATATATACAGTATACTGTCCTCTGTAGTATATATATACAGTATACTCTCCTCTGTAGTATATATATACAGTATACTGTCCTCTTCAGTGTTAATTACTTTACACAGTTTAGTGTCATCTGCGAAAATTGATATTTTACTATGCAAGCCTTCTACAAGATCATTAATAAATATATTGAAGAGAATAGGGCCCAATACTGACCCCTGAGGTACTCCACTAGTGACAGTGACCCAATCTGAGTATGTACCGTTAATAACCCCCCTCTGTTTTCTATCACTCAGCCAGTTACTTACCCACTTACAGACGTTTTCTCCCAGTCCGAGCATTCTCATTTTATATACTAACCTTTTATGTGGTACAGTGTCAGATGCTTTGGAGAAGTCCAGATATACGACATCCATTGATTCGCCGCTGTCAAGTCTAGAACTTACCTCCTCATAGAAACTGATTAAATTAATTTGACATGACCGATCCCTCACGAAGCCATGCTGATATGATGTTATTTGCTTATTTCCGTTAAGATGCGCTAACATAGCATCTCTCAGAAAACCTTCAAACAGTTTACCCACAACAGATGTTAAACTTACAGGCCTATAGTTTCCAGGCTCTGTTTTTGAACCCTTTTTGAATATTGGCACCACATTTGCCATGCGCCAATCCTGTGGGACATTCCCTGATTATCTGTATTTTCATACTGTTGTAAGTCTGGGCAGGAGACTCTATTTGGAGAACCAGCAGCGACTCCCCTGATTGATATCAGGGAAGAAAGACACAGAAAATAGCGGCAGCGCAGGTGTACATTTACTATTATCATATTTTTTATATTTATGTCTACGTGCAGTGTGAGGCAATACTTTATTTTTAGTGATACCATTTTGGAGTGTTTATAACCTTTTGATAATTTTTTAATGACATTTTTTGTGGGGAGGTGAAGTGACAAAAAAACTGAATATCAGCTTTTTTTTTTACGCAGTTCACCATACAGAATAAATATAGGAGTAATTAGAATTTTTCTATATTAATATTTGTAAAAAAATATATGTATTATTTTAAAAACGTATATATTAATATTTGTAAAACTTTTAATATATTAATATTTGTAAAGCCTTTTTTATATATACATTTTTATTTATTTTTATCTACTTTTTTCAGCCACCTATAGGGTTTGAATATGCACTACATTGTGAGCCCATTCATTTTTTTTTCTTATGGAGCCCTTCCACCTGCAGGCCTCCATAGGAACTACAGCTCAAATACAATGGGCTTCTTCAGAGAGACCCAGAGTATTAGGCCTCATGCACACAACCGTATGTATTTTGCATCTGCAACATATGGATGACGTGTGATTTCCACGTCTGTATGTCTGTTACACAAAAGATAGAACATGTTCTATTCCTGGCTGCCAGAGAACAGGTCATCAGTAGGGAATGCTTTACTACAAACCTTCACTAGCGTATTAAACTCTTCATTCAGACCCTTCATAACCAGCACAAAATATGTAGTATATACATCAGGGATTTAGATATGGAAGGGGGGGGGGGGGGGGGTCGGTGACATCTAGACATTCTGCCAAGATATTAAAGTACAGGCCAAGGCTTTAAAGGGACACTGACAGGCCCTGTAAACAGATTTAGATATGCATATGCTGTCATAGGTCTAAGGGTCCATTCACACGTCAGTATTTTTCTATATCCCGAATTTTGGTCCGTTTTTTGCAGATCCGTTGTTCCTGAAAATGTTTCCGTATGTCTTCCGTTTTTTGCGGATTCATTGACTTTGTATTGTACCAGGAACCGATTTTTGCGGATAATAATAGGACAAGTTTTATATTTTATCGGACATGCGGAACGGAACAACGGAAACGGACAGCACACATTGTGCTGTCCGAATTTTTTCAGGACCCATTGAAAATGAATGGGTACGCAACTGGTCCGCATCCGTTCCGCAAAAAACGGAACAGATCCGGAAAGAAACAACGGATGTGTGAATGGACCCTTATAATGGGTATGCCAATCATATAAGTGTACCCCCTGTCCGCATTTCAGACACTGTAAAATCCACTTTATATTCATATGTGAATCACTTGCCTTTGTGCCCAAGGGGTGGTCTTTCTCCTGCATTTGTGCCCAGCCGCGCCCCAACTGCCGTTTCCTAGCACCACCCAGCTCATTATTATTCACTGCGCAGGAGACGCTGAAGCCGCCGCATTGAAGGCTATGGAACACAGGTGCACTACAATTCCGGCGAGTGAGGGTGCCGGGTAAGGAATCCGGCGCACGCCCAGAAGCCCCGAGTGAGGCCGATGCCCATACGTTTCTATTCGGCATGCGCGGGATCTCGCAGCATCGGGAATTGGAAAAGCCGCCCAGCGCAGTGAATAATAATGCGCTAGGAAACGGCAGTTGGGGCGCGGCTGGGCACAAATGCAGGAGAAAGACCGCCCCTTGGGCACAAAGGCAAGTGATTCACATATGAATATAAAGTGGATTTTACAGTGTTTGAAATGCGGACAGGGGGTACACTTATATGATTGGCACACACATTATAAGACCTATGACAGCATATGAATATCTAAATATGTTTATAGGGCCTGTCAGTGTCCCTTTAAGGCTTTGGAAGTACGAGGCAGATCATTTTCAGTGTGGATTCGGCTACAAATCTTTGGCAATTACACAAATAATCTGTGACAATATTTGCTTGTGTTACACACAGATGTTGTCACAGATTCACAGCTGATCTCACCCGACTGCATTGCTAGGAGTGAAGTCGGTGGTGAAAATCAGCAGCTTTACTACAAAACAGTGAGCACGCTCTGATCTTTATGCAGAATTTTTCAGCTTTATGAGGGTTTCTGAAAACCCAATACACGTGCATTGTGCTGTAAATACCTGCAGATTTGCAGTGTGGAATTCACCATGTGTATGCTAACCCCGAGACTATGACAAATCTAATTTTTTTATTTTTTTAACTTGTTTTTATTAAATTTTCAGAAAAAAAAACCCATACAAATAGGCACAGAAGTGGTAATGTACAGGTACATGGGATGCATAAGGCTACTTTCACACTCGCGTTTTGGCTTTCCGTTTGTGAGATCCGTTCAGGGCTCAGCGGTCCAAAACGGATCCGTTTTGCCCTAATGCATTCTGAATAGAAAAGGATCCGCTCAGAATGCATCAGTTTGCCTCCGATAAGTCTCCATTCCGCTCTGGAGGCGGACACCAAAACGCTGCCTGCAACTGAGCCAAACGGATCCGTCCTGGCACACAATGTAAGTCAATGTTACAGATAATACAAACGGATCCGTTCATGACGGATGCAGGCGGTTGCATTATTGTAATGGATCAGTTTTTGCAGATCCATGACTGATCCGCCCAAAACGCAAGTCTCAAAGTAGCCTAATATATGTGTCATGAACATATACATTTAGCAGTTGGTCCAGATCTTTTTCATCATTCTAAGCGATATGTGCCTAGACTCTATAGAGGAGAAAATATAATCCTTAGAAATCGAGGTAAGAGAATAAACAAAAAAAAATGACAAATGTAATATTATTATTATACTAGACTTTAAAGGGATTCTGTCACCAGGTTTGGGGCTATAGAGCTGCGGACATGCACGGCTAGATCGCCGCTAGCATGTCCGCAATATATGTGTCCTATAGGGCTGTGTGGTTTTAATTTCTTTAAAAAAGGATTTTATAGATATGTAAATGGGTGTTGAATGTGTCCAAGGGGCTGTACGAACCTTACTTGTGCCCAGCCGTGCCCAGCCACGCCCGCCTGTGAAGGAGCCCAGCACCGCCTATGTCTCCTCCTTTCATCAACGATAGATAGCCGTAATCTCGCGATGCGCAGTGCCGGTATAGTGTTCCTTCTCTGTGCTGGCATCAGCCTCAGGGAAAGAACTGCGCATGCACGAGCTCGCGGCTATCTATCGTTGATGAAAGGAGGAGACATAGGCGGTGCTGGGCTCCTTCACAGGCGGGCGTGGCTGGGCACCTCTGGGCAAAAGTAAGGTTCGTACAGCCCCTTGGACACATTCAACACTCATTTACATATCTATAAAATCCTACACAGCCCTATAGGACACATATATTGCGGACATGCTAGCGGCGATCTAGCCGTGCATGTCCGCAGCTCTATAGCCCCAAACCTGGTGACAGAATCCCTTTAAGCCTGTTACAATAACGGCGGTAGAACAGTAGTGCAAAAACATTAGTAGGAACAGTCTATATTAAATGGCAAGGAAACTTGACCACACTGACTGCTGGCCGAGACTGGTGGCTGTGGCTGGTGGCCGAGACTGGCGGCTGTGGCTAAGACTGCTGGCACTGACTGTTGGCTATGTCTGAGATTGCTGGCACTGAGTGCTGGCTGTGGCTGAGACTGCTGACTGCGGATGGTGGCTGTGGCTGAGACTGCTGGCACTGAATGGCAGTGGCGGATTATAATTGGGGCGTTTCGGTCGGTAGCCCCGGGCCCGGCATCGCTGGGGGGCCCAACGACCCAAACGCCCACAAACTACGGCGGGGCACGGGAGCGCATAGTTCCCTGCCCCGCCGCCGATCACCACCATAGGCTTCAGGCCTAGCAGGCCTGAAGCCTATGCGGTAGTAAAATCCTGGTGTAGGCGGGCGTGATGACGTCATCGCGCCGTGCCTGTGCCCGGACGCAGCACACTGACGTGTGTGCGCATGCCTGCACCATCTACGAGTGAGCGCCGGCTGGGACACAGGTAAGTATTAGCTTTTATTTTATTTTTTTTTTGTGTGCCAACTGCCGACTTTGGGGGACATTACTGAAGGAACAGGGGGGGGCAAACTACTACGTGGGGGCAAATTACTAGTATGGGGGAAATAAATACTGTGGGGGTAGTGTGGGAGACAATTAATACTGTAGGGGCAAATTACTACCATGGGGGGAATTAATACTGTGAGGGCAGTGTGGAGAAATTAATACTGTGGGGGCAGTGTGGGGGGCTATTTACTTAATGGATGGCAGTGTGGGGGAAAATTATCTAATGGGGGGCAGTGTGGGGGGTTATTACTTAATAGGGCAGTGTGGGGGCAAATTACTTAATGATGGGGCAGTGTGGGGGCAAATTACTTAATGATGGGGCAGTGTGGGGGCAAATTACTTAATGATGGGGCAGTGTGGGGGCAAATTACTTAATGGATGGCAGTGTCGGGGCAAATCACTTAAAGGGCTTCTGTCACCCCACTAAAGTCATTATTATTTTTTTGGGCTAGTTACATTCCTTATAGTGCGATATATGAAAATATAATGGTGTTACTTACTTTCATTCAGCCGTTTCTTATAAAAACGAAGTTTTATAAAATGTAAATCAGTTCTCTACCAGCAAGTAGGGCGTCTACTTGCTGGTAGCCGCCGCAAAAAACCGCCCCCTCGTCATGTTGATTGACAGGGCCAGCCGCGATCTCCTCCTCCGGCCGGCCCTGTCAGCATTTTAAAAATCGCGCGCCTCTGTTCATTCGGCGCAGGCGCTCTGAGATGAGGAGGCTCGTCTCCTCAGAACTCCCTCAGTGCGCCTGCGCCGATGACATCACCGAAAGAGAAGACGTCATCGGCGCAGGCGCACTGAGGGAGTTCTGAGGAGACGAGCCTCCTCATCTCAGAGCGCCTGCGCCGAATGAACAGAGGCGCGCGATTTTTTAAATGCTGACAGGGCCGGCCGGAGGAGGAGATCGCGGCTGGCCCTGTCAATCAACACGACAAGGGGGCGGTTTTTTGCGGCGGCTACCAGCAAGTAGACGCCCTACTTGCTGGTAGAGAACTGATTTACATTTTATAAAACTTCGTTTTTATAAGAAACGGCTGAATGAAAGTAAGTAACACCATTATATTTTCATATATCACACTATAAGGAATGTAACTAGCCCAAAAAAATAATAATGACTTTAGTGGGGTGACAGAAGCCCTTTAAATGGCAGTGTGGGAGCAAATAACTTAATGGATTGCAGTGTGGGGGCAAATTACTTAATGGATGGCAGTGTCAGGTAAAATGATCTAATGGGGGGCAGTGTGTGGGGTTATTACTTGATGGGGGCAGTGTGGGCAGCAAATTACTTTGTGGATGAAATTACTACATGGGAGGCAGTGTGGGGGAAATTACTGTATGGAGCAGTGTGGGGGAACTTACTATATGGGGGAAATTACTGTATGGAGCAGTGTGGGGGAACTTACTATATGGGGGAAATTACTATATGGGGCAGTGTGGGGGAAATTACTATTTGGGGGCAGTGTGGAAGAAATTATTATATGGGGGCAGTGTGGGGGAAATTACTATTTGGGGCAGTGTGGGGGAAATTACTGTATGGAGCAGTGTGGGGGAACTTACTATATGGGGGAAATTACTATATGGGGCAGTGTGGGGGAAATTACTATTTGGGGGCAGTGTGGAAGAAATTATTATATGGGGGCAGTGTGGGAGAAATTACTATTTGGGGCAGTGTGGGGGAAATTACTATTTGGGGCAGTGTGGGGGAAATTACTATATGGGGCAGTGTGGGAAGAAATTACTATATGGGGGCAGGGTGGGAAAATTACTATATGTGGCAGTGTGGGAGAAATTACTATATGGGGGCAGTGTGGGAGAAATTACTATATGGGGCAGTGTGGGAGAAATTACTATATGGGGGCAGTGTGGGAGAAATTACTATATGGGGGCAGTGTGGGAGAAATTACTATATGGGGGCAGTGTGGAAGA
This sequence comes from Bufo gargarizans, assembly GCF_014858855.1. NCBI lineage: Eukaryota > Metazoa > Chordata > Amphibia > Anura > Bufonidae > Bufo > Bufo gargarizans. The sequence goes on along the minus strand of NC_058090.1, from coordinate 7,335,851 downwards.
AATTACTGTATGGGAGGCAGTGTGGGGGAAATTTACTATATGGGGCCAGTGGGGGGAATTTACTATATTGGGGGCAGTGTGGGAGAAATTACTATATGGGGGCAGTGTGGGGGAAATTACTATATGGGAGGCAGTGTGGAAGAAATTACTGTATGGGAGGCAGTGTGGAAGAAATTACTATATGGGCCAGTGTGGGGGAATTTACTATATGGGGGCAGTGTGGGAGAAATTACTATTTGGGGGCAGTGTGGGAGAAATTACTATTTGGGGCCGTGTGGGAGAAATTACTATATGGGGGCAGTGTGGGAGAAATTACTATATGGGGGCAGTGTAGGGAGAAATTACTATATGGGGCAGTGTAGGAGAAATTACTATATGGGGCCAGTGTGGGGGGAATTTACTATATGGGGCAGTGTGGGAGAAATTACTATTTGGGGGCAGTGTGGGGAAATTACTATATGGGGGCCAGTGTGGGAGAAATTACTATATGGGGGCAGTGTGGGGGGAAATTACTATTGGGGGCAGTGTGGGGGAGAAATTATCTATGGGGGCAGTGTGGGAGAAATTACTATATGGGGGCAGTGTGGGGAAATTACTTTTGGGGGCAGTGTGGGAGAATTACTATATGGGGGACAGTGTGGGAGAAATTACTATATTGGGGGCAGTGTGGGAGAAATTACTATCTGGGGGCAGTGTGGGCGGAAATTACTATTTGAGGTGGCAGTGTGGGAGGAAATTAACTATTATGGGGCAAGTGTGGGGGAAAATTACTATTTGGGGGCAGTGTGGGGGAAATTACTATATGGGGGCAGTGTGGGAGAAATTACTATATGGGGGCAGTGTGGGAGAAATTACTATATGGGGGCAGTGTGGGAGAAATTACTATATGGGGGCAGTGTGGGAGAAATTACTATATGGGGGCAGTGTGGGAGAAATTACTATATGGGGGCAGTGTGGGAGAAATTACTATTTGGGGCAGTGTGGGGGAAATTACTATTTGGGGGCAGTGTGGGGGAAATTACTATTTGGGGGCAGTGTGGGGGAAATTACTATTTGGGGGCAGTGTGGGGGAAATTACTATTTGGGGGCAGTGTGGGAGAAATTATTAAATGGGGCAGTGTGGGGGAAATTATTATATGGGGGCAGTGTGGGGAAAATTATTATATGGGGGCAGTGTGGGGGAAATTACTATATGGGGGCAGTGTGGGGGGAAATTACTATATGGGCCAGTGTGGGGGAAATTACTATATGGGCCAGTGTGGGGGAAATTACTATATGGGCCAGTGTGGGGGAAATTACTATATGGGAGCAGTGTGGGGGAAATTACTATATGGGCCAGTGTGGGGGAAATTACTATATGGGCCAGTGTGGGGGAAATTACTATATGGGGCAGAGAGGGGGAAATTACTATATGGGGGCAGTGTGGGGGAAATTACTATATGGGGCAGAGAGGGGGAAATTACTATATGGGGCAGTGTGGGGGAAATTATTATATGGGGGCAGTGTGGGGAAAATTATTATATGGGGGCAGTGTGGGGAAAATTATTATATGGGGCAGTGTGGGGGAAATTACTATATGGGCCAGTGTGGGGGAAATTACTATATGGGCCAGTGTGGGGGAAATTACTATATGGGCCAGTGTGGGGGAAATTACTATATGGGCCAGTGTGGGGGAAATTACTATATGGGCCAGTGTGGGGGAAATTACTATATGGGGCAGAGAGGGGGAAATTACTATATGGGGGCAGTGTGGGGGAAATTACTATATGGGGCAGAGAGGGGGAAATTACTATGTGGGGGCAGTGTGGGGAAAATTACTATATGGATCAGTGTGGGGGAAATTACTATATGGGGCAGTGTGGGGGAAATTACTATATGGATCAGTGTGGGGGAATTACTGTGTGGGGGAATTACTATATGGATCAGTGTGGGGGAATTACTGTGTGGGGGCAGTGTGGAAGAAATTACTATATGGGGCAGTGTGGGGGGAAATTACTATATGGGGGTAGTGTGGGGGCCTTTCTATTAGGGGACATTATTTTTGGGGACACTATACAGGGATTATTACCTGGAACACAATATAGGGTGTTATTATTACTGGGGGCACTCTAGGGGACATTATAATTGCTGTAGACACTATAGGGACCTTTGGGGTAATTTATAAAACTGGTGTAAAGTATAACTGGGTTAGTTACCTATAGCAGCCAATCAGATTCCAGCTTTCATTTTTCACAGCTCCTTTGGAAAATTAAAGGTGGAATCTGATTGGTTGCTGTGGGCACCTAAGCCAGTTGTAATTTACACCAGTTTGATAAATGACCCCAATTATGAGAACTCTAACGTGTCTGTGTAAGGCTAGTTTCACACTAGCGTTCGGGTGTCCGCTTGTGAGTTCCGTTTGAAGGGGCTCACGAGCGGACCCGAACGCTTCCGTCCAGCCCTGATGCAGTCTGAATGGATGCGGATCCGCTCAGACTGCATCAGTCTGGCAGCGTTCAGCCTCCGCTCCGCTCAGCAGGCGGACACCTGAACGCTGCTTGCAGCGTTCGGGTGTCCGCCTGGCCGTGCGGATCCGTCCAGACTTACAATGTAAGTCAATGGGGACGGATCCGTTTGAAGATGCCACAATATGGCTCAATCTTCAAGCGGATCCGTCCCCCATTGACTTTCAATGTAAAAGTCTGGACGGATCCGCTCAGGCTAATTTCACACTTAGCTTTTTTTTGCAAATATAATGCAGACGGATCCGATCGAACGCTAGTGTGAAAGTAGCCTTACAAACTCTGTAGAGACGAGATGCGGCTGAAAGAATTTGTCATGGCGGTCTTGGTCAAACGGAGGAGAAGATGAAAGAGAGGATCTACATGACAGGAGATGTCACTGGATGTAACAGGTATGTGGTGCTGTATTATCCTATATGTAGAGCGGGCTCACCACTGTGACCTGCGTCTCATCTTCTCCTCCAAGTCTTTTTTTATCATAATCGTATGTATTTTAAATTTGGCAACTAAAATTTGTATTTGTCACCTGCAGTCCTATGTAACAGCCTAGATAACAGTGATTACTTTCTGCGTACAGATAATGTAGTAGATGTTCCATGCAGTCCTATGTAACACCCCACATAACACAATAGTTCACTGTGTTATGTGGGGTGTTACATAGGACTGCAGATAACATCTATGACATCTGTACACAGAGAGTTATGAGATGGTGGGGGTCTGACTCCTGGCACCCCCGCCAAACAGCTGTTTGAGGAGACCGCGATGTCCCAGTGAGCGCCGCAGCCTCTTTGCTCGTTACCAAGCACAGCGCTGTCCATTTGATAGCCATGCGCTCGGTATTACAGCTCAGCCGCAATCACTCGGATGAGACAGAGCTGCACCTAGACCATGTGAACGATGTCATATTGCCTAGGAAGAGACGTTGGCGCTTACGAAGCACCGCAGCCTCTTCATATAGAAAAAAAAACTAAAACTAAAATGGAGGGGGGGGGGGGGGCCCGAATTGGGTAGACAGCCCCGGGCCTCTCATGCACTTAATCCGCCCCTGCTGACTGGTGGCTGCGGTGGAGACTTATGGCTGCGGCTTGTGGCTGAGACTGCTGGCACTGAGTGCTGGCTGTAGCTGAGAATGCTGGCACTGACTGGGGGCTGAGACTGGCAGCTGTGACTGAGACTGCTGGCACTGACTGTTGGCTGAAACTGGTGGCCGATACTGGTGGCTGCGGCTGAGATTGCTGGCTGTGGCTGAGACTGCTGGCACTGAGTGCTGGCTGTGGCTGAGACTGCTGGCTGCGGCTGAGACTGGAGGCACTGACTGGTGGCAGTGGCTGGTGGCACTGATGGTTGAGATGCCTGGCACTGACTGATGGTTGAAATGGCTGGCACTGTGACTGGTGGCTGTATGACTGGCAATGACTGCTGGTGCTGAGACTGCTGGTAGCGACCAGTGAGTCAGACTGCTGACAGGGGCTCCTCTCTATATGGCTGATAGTGCTGTGACTGACTAACAGAAATGGTGGCACTCTGACCTGCTTGCCGCCATGCAGGTGTGGGCGGTGCAGGCGGCATGTGGAGCACCGTGTCCTGATTGGTTGGCTCGCTGGTGTGAGCGGTGCGGGGGGCGTGTTATTATAGGGTTATTTATGCAGTATAGAAATCTTTTGCTAGAGGTAGTAGTGCATTGTGTATGTGTGTATATATATATATAGAAGGAAAAAAAGGGCAGCACAGCCACCAACTGGTAAAGGGTGCTCGGCCCGCTGGGAAAAACCAATCCCACAACAAGTAGGAAAAAGGCAGCACTCCAAGGAAATAAAATATATATATATATTACTCTTTTTATGAGGCAAGGTAACCAAAAAATGGCTGATCTGGCACAGTTTTTATTTGTCTTTTTACAATGTTCACCTGACAGAGTAGATAATGTGATATTTTTATAGAGCAGGTCGTAACGATGCAGCAATACCTAATAAATCTATTTTTTTTATTTTAGTTTGGATTTACACAATAAAACTTTTTTTTGAAAAAAATCATGTTTTTGTGTTTCTATTTTCTGAAAGCCATATATATTTTTTGGGGGGGCGATTGTCTTAGGTAGGGTCAAATTTTTTGCTGGATGAGGTGACGGTTTGATTGGTACCATTATGGGGCACATATGACTTTTTGGTTGCTTGGTATTACACTTTTTGTGATGTAAGGTGATAAAAAATAGATTTTTGGGGGGCACTATTTTTATGGTGTTCATCAGATCGGTTGGATCACATGCTATTTTTATACAGCAGGTCGTTACGGACATGACGATACCTAATATGTGCATTTTTTAACTTTATTTTATTCAATAAAAGCATGTTTAAAAAAAATCTTTTTTGTGTCTCCATTTTCTGAAAGCCATATTATTATAATTTTTTGGGACGATTGGCATAAGTAGGGGCTTATTTTTGTGGGATGAGGTCCCAATTTAATTGGTGCTAATTTTGGATACATATGACTTTTGATCACTTTTTATACCATTTTTTGGGAAGTGCGGGGGCAAAATTGCAATTCCATCATATTTTTTTTTTTTTATGGTGTTCACCATGCGGTAAAAGTAACATGATCCCTTTATAGATCAGGTCCTTACGGACACGGCGATACCTAACATGTTTATTTTATTTTTAACCAATTATGTGCGGATATAGGAAGGGTTTTTTTATTATAATTTTTTTATGTTTTAACTTTTTTTTACATTTTTGGGACCCAGACCCACTTGGGTTTTGAAGATCCACTGGGTCTGATGGCTTACAATACACTGCAGTACACTATATAGTGTACTGCAGTGTATTGAACTCACACTAACTGTCCATTCACACGTCCGCAGAATGGGTCCGCAAATTGCGGAACAGGTGCAAACGCATTCATTCTCTATGGGCAGGAATGGATGCGGACAGCACACAATGTGTTGTCCGCATCTGAATTTCCGGAGCGCGCCCCCGAACTTCTGGTCCGCGGCTCTGGAAAAAAATAGAACATATCCTATTCTTGTCCGCAATTCTGGACAAGAATAGGCAGTTCTATGGGGGTGCCGGCCGGGTATTTTGTGGATCCGCAATACACTGTGGACGTGTGAATGGACCCTAAGGACTCTTGCACATGAACGTTTTTTTTTCTGTTTACGTTCCGTTTTTTGCGTTCTGTATACGTTCTGTATACGGAACCATTCATTTCAATGGGTCTGCAAAAAAAACTAAATGTTCTACATATGCATTCCATTTCCGTATTTCAGTTCCGTTCAAAGATAGAACATGTCCTATTATTGTCCGCATAACGGACAAGGATAGTACTATTCTATCAGGGGCCAGCTGTTCCGTTCCGCAAAAAACGGAATGCACACGGACGTCATCTGTATTTTTTGCGGATCCGTTTTTTGCAGACCGCAAAATACTGAAAAAGCCATACGGTAGTGTGCAATAGGCCTAAGCCTGATCAGGCTTAGATATACCACAGCAAGCCGAATGCCTGTGAAGGTGTACGGTTGCCATGGTAACGATCAGGATGCTGCCACAGTGCAGCGGCTTGATGGGGGAGAGAGAGAACCCCCTCAGTTTACCCTTCAAGCATCGGGCCGCTGCCACAGCAGAGCAGCGGCCCGATGCTTAGCCCCTCCATACAGCGGTCCCTAAGGACCATGGCATGGAAGGTGTTAAGCGGCTGACATCAGCGCCAGCACCGATGTCGGCCGTTTCAAGCAGAGTGTTAGCTGGACATTACAGCTGACAGTCCGCCCACTACCGCTGCAGGGAAACTTGTGAGTAGCGCTGTGTCCTGATTGGACACTGCGCATGCCCAGTGCAAAACTGGTGACTTACACACGGACACAGCGCACTCGCACAGGGATTTTATTATTATAGATAATGCTTGGAGAACTTTTGAGTAGAATACTTGTGACCTGAGATCCGATGTACAGTATCTTCATTAACTTTTGCATCGCATCCATGACCACTGACTCTATACACATCTCTTAGTTATTAATAATAAATAATACATTTTATATAGCGCTAACATATTCCGCAGACCGCAGTGCTTTACAAACCCTGCCATGCTTCATGTCAGTATAATCCAAAATGAAATTTGTTAAAAATGGATCTATGAAACCATTATGTAAAACAACACTGTAGAACTTTTTCCTGCAAACTGCAATTCCCCTCGCTGCCATCAGATGGCGGTCTCTTGCAACACAAAACTGCATTCTATAAATACGTTTCCGAATCTGCATTTTCCGGTTTGCACAGCTGCCCCTGCAATGTGTCCTACCGAAACCGCCCGGTGGGGTTATACCGCTCCTCCCGAGCTCCCCGTGGACGGCGTGTGGAACTTGAAATCCAGAAAATACTATCAGCTCCGACATGCATACTGGGGTCACAACTATTCTCCTAATCTAATCATTCACCAGGGAGTCTGCTGCTTAGCAGGTCCGAGGCCGATTTTAGGGCTGAGGTTGTAGGATAGGGGTAGATATAGGGACAATTATCCCCGTACCCCAGGTTATTATCTAGTCTCTGGATGTAATTATCGGTCACATATCCTGTATGTATTTTTTCATTTTAGTGTTTTGTATAGTAGATCCAACAGGGATCTTTTTAAGGTATATCATTAAATTCGTGATTTTAGGGGTCTCTTTGTATGCTGGAACTTTGATATATATTCTCTATACCCCGTGATATCTTTGTTTATTGATTTTGCTGGAACTTAGTATGCTTCCGCGTTGCGTCAACGCTGCAGATTTGCTTCTGTGGATCTGCGCGTGTCTAATCTGCAGCGTTGTATGGTAGCGGTGAATTATCTTGTCCTGTACCAGAATCCACTGCTATATCGATATATAATGCGGATATCTGCCACGGATTTCATCCTTTCATCTGCAGTAAATCGTAGTGTTTCTGCAAGTAAATCTGCTGCAAAATCCCTAGATAAGTGCTGCCCAGGTTATCATAGATCAAGTATGGACAGGAGGACGATGTAAGGGTCCATTCACACGTCCGTTTTTTCTTTCCTGATCTGTTCCGTTTTTTGCGAAACAGATCAGGACCAGATCAGGACCCATTTATTTTCAATGGGTCCTGGAAAAAATCGGACAGCACAATGTGTGCTGTCCGTTTCCGTTGTTCCGTTCCGCATGTCCGTTTAAATATAAAACATGTCCTATTATGTTCCTGAAAAATCGGATCCTGGTACAATGCAAAGTCAATGGTTCCGCAAAAAACGGAAGACATTCGGATATTTTTTTTATTTTTTTTCAAATAAATCCAAACAACTTTATTTGATTATTGAAATGTATACATGTTTCCGTTTTTTGAGGATCTGCAAAAAACGGATGACATACGGAAACATTTTCAGGAACAACGGATCCGCAAAAAACGGACCGAAATTCGGATTATAGAAAAATACTGACGTGTGAATGTAGCCTTACATGGAGACTTCACTGATGGGTTTGGTGCGACTAATCCAACGACGTGATCCGAAGGCTGGTAAATGTCTGGGTCGGGGCGCCAATAAAACGGCCTAATTAGCTGCAGAGGGGATTAGATGGCGAGCTGAAAAAAAGCCCCCCATATGTAACAATCAGAGCAGGTATTCGAGGATCCGTCAGGAGTCTCCATTGCAGATTCCGTCAAAAAGTAAAAGTACAGGTTTTTCTAATGGGAACCAGATCCCATTAGGTCCGTGGAGACCGTCCGGTGACATTTGATTTCATCATTTGATGGAAACGCCGTACTTTGTTTGGCTCCTTTAAAACAACAACGCGGCGAAGTGTCGCATGTAAGGCTGTCAACCAGAATTTTTCATTTTATTGGACAATTTAACCCAAAATCACGGACAACCAATATTTTAAATGATAAAGATTAAGAGTAATCCGAGTCTATATCTCTAAGATAAGAACTCATTACTAGCATTTAGCGCTCACAGCACACAAGCGTATTTTTGGTCCGCATCCAATCCGCATTTTTTGCAGGTCAGATGCGGACCCATTCATTTCAATGGGGCTACAAAAGATGTGCGTGTGCCGTCCGCATCCGTATGCCTGCTGACCCACAAAAAAGTAGAACATGTCCTGTACGTGTCTGTTTTACGGACAAGGATAGGACAGTTCTATGGAGGGCAGGACGTTCCCTTCCGCAAAATGCAGAACACGTGTTTTGCAAACCGCAATTTGCAGACCGCAAAACAGGCAACGGCCGTGTGTACGAGCCCTTACTGTGAGCTGTAAAATGCTAATTACTACCAAAATAATCTAGTCAAGTGCCACCAGCCTCAAAAAGGTTCCTGGACAAGTCAATTTTTTTTCCCAGGAAAAAAAAGTTGTCTATTTTTACGGACTGTCGAGAAATTTCTGGACAGTTGGAAACCCTGGTCGCATGTGGCACGGTGTAAAAGTCATGTGTGAATTGCGACCTGCAACAGAATCCATCAGGTCTGGATGAAATCTTACAATGTACCAGCGTATAGGGACGTGTCTGTAAAAAACAGGATATTACGTCTGTAAAGAATATTACTGAGACATTGGCCTCCCACCGCCTCGGTGGCAGCCCTGCTTTTAGGCCCCTTTCACACGAGCGAGTTTTCCGCGCGGGTGCAATGCGTGATGCGAACTGAATCTGGACCCATTCGTTTCAATAGGTATGTGAACATGAGCGATGTTTTTCACGCATCACCTGTGCGTTGCGTGAAAATCGCAGCCTGTTCTATATTCTGCGTTTTTCACTCAGCCCTGGCCCCATAGAAGTGAATGGGGCTGCGTGAAAAACGCATCGCATCCGCAAGCAAGTGCGGATGCAATGTGTTTTTTACTGATGGTTGCTAAGAGATGTTGTTTGTAAAGATTCCGTTTTTTATCACGCGCTTGAAAAACGCATCATTGTGCATTTCACCCGCGCAATAAAAACTGAACTGAATGCAATCGCACACAAAACTGACTGCAATTGCTTGCAAAATGGTGCGAGTTTTCCTGAACGCACACGGATCTAATCCGGATCGTTCGTGTGCAAGGGGCCTTAGGGCACCACATAAGGCGGTCCGCAGGCCGAAATCTGCGGGAACAAAATCCACACCAAACACTGGATTTCAGTGCAATAATGGCTGCAGATTGGCCTCGGATTTCTCCCTCTCTATTGCAAAGGGTGAAATCTGTGACAGAAATGCGCTGAGTACGTTGACGGGATGCACATATGCAATCCACACTTTATTCCTTGGGGGGGGGGGGGACTTTCCTGTGTGGTAGACAAGTCAGTTTAAATTGTGTTTTTGGGGTTCACTGCCATCAATAACAATGCAGCCCTCACAGACGAGTCGTTGGGGTCTGTCAGAGCTCACCGGTATCTGTCTGACCACAGATCTGGCATCGCGTTTGGCACCGTAAAAAGAAGCCATGACTCTCATGTGAAAAGAGCTCTGGAATCAGAAAATATCTTGGGGGCTGATGACCTATATGACTTTTTTTTTATTTTAATTTCCCTCAGAATTGTGTGAGAAACATAGTTTTTTTAATCAAGTCACAATTTGTGTATTTAGCCAAAATGGCGGCCCCTGTCCAATACTCGGTAACCCACTGCTAAGAATCACTTCAGTCTGAGATTTCCGGACATCGCTAACAATAAGAGATGCCATTTTAGTTGTCCTCCCATATATCAGTGATTAATTTAACATTTTTACTCAGAATTAGTGGTAAGTGGTCAATTTTATTTAATTTCTCTCTATTTGCTGTACGGTTGAATACACCCGATTATCCGCTGTGAGGAGAGGTTGACTCATTTTCTGTAAAGGGATTACTGTCCCCCTGTTTTCTTCAGAACATTTTCAACACTTATTTCTGTGAACTTTGGAAGACATTTACATTCACTGTGACTGACATTAGACTATTTTGTTCTATATGTTTTATACTTTGGGTTATAACCGCTCTATGCCACATTACACAAGGTGTTTTTGCTAATGGGTCGCATCAGAATTCTGAGGTAACAGCACTGACTTCCCGCCCAAAGTTCAAGTGACTTTCTCCGGCGCGCGCGTTTATTTTGAATCCAGCACGTCCCGTCCCGCCCCGCCGTCACGTGACCTCCCTCCCTCGTTTGAAGCCTGGGCGTGTCGCCTCGACGACTGCGCCTGCGTCTAAGGCAGTCTCTGCCGGGCAACAGCGCAGGCGCCAGTGGGCGGAGCCGGCACCGGCTCATTCGAGTGACTCGGAAGCGGCCCCTCCTAGTCAGTGGCGGCCGCCGGGATTCAGGCCCCTCCTTTTACCCGCCGCCCGTCCTCCTCCACCTCCTCAGTCCAGCACCGGAAGCTAGTGACTGGCGATATCCGGCCGGAGTGAGAGCGCTGCTGGACCGGCCTGCTCGTCCCGGGCACCTTCTCATGTGGTAACTGCCCCTCCCCCAGAGCGGTGCTGTAAGTCTCAGCATTACCTCAGCGCCCGCCTAACGGACTGTCCGGTGTGGTGACACTGAGGAAACTTGGGACTGAGGCGGCGCAGAGGGATATCCTGACTTTCCAGGACCCCCAACCTGACAGAGGAGTAACCAGAGGTCTCCAGCACCCTCACCTCACACAGGGGTCCGACACCATTCAGGAGCAACTCATACAGGACTGCGCCTCACCCTCTGGAATCGAGGACCTCACCCGGGGCACCCAACATATTCTGGGACATCCAGGGTTCACTCACAAATCTGTGTGACTGGGACCATCTGCAAGAGGCACCCATCATCTCAAACAAGGGGCACCCTCTAAGCCCCAGAATCTTCTACAAGGGGCACCCTCTAAGCCCCAGAATCTTCTACAAGGGGCACCCTCTGCACCTTTACCAGAGGGCATTTACCAGTTATTTTTTTTAGGATTTCCTTAAAGGGTTAATTACGAGCCCAACCCTGATCCCCCTCTAGAAGCTGCTGTTGCTGAGCCTTCTGTGCCCACCACCCGATCCAGAGTCCATCCAGACAAGTGACCTTCGTTACCTCCGGGACGATCTGCCCGGCACCCCTGGTATATCTGCCTGTGATAATGGACTTTTTGGGCTGCAGAACATAACATCTGGGACTTGTACCTCTAATAAAGCAGAAGGACCGCGCACCTTGTGTTTTATTCTTTGCGCGGATATATCTTTTCCAGAGGACACTTGACAATCCAAGGATCTCGTTCCGATATCGGATACACCCAGTTCCTTATTTCCATACAGCCGTATTTAATGCTCCACCATGGGCAAGGTGCTTTCCAAGATTTTCGGCAACAAGGAGATGCGGATTCTGATGCTGGGACTGGACGCGGCCGGTAAAACCACCATTCTGTACAAACTAAAGCTGGGCCAGTCGGTCACCACCATCCCCACCGTGGGGTTCAACGTGGAGACGGTCACTTACAAGAATGTTAAATTCAACGTGTGGGATGTTGGAGGCCAGGACAAGATCCGACCTCTATGGAGGCACTATTACACCGGGACCCAAGGGCTCATCTTCGTGGTGGATTGTGCCGACCGGGACCGCATTGACGAGGCTAGACAGGAACTTCATCGTATTATTAATGACAGGGAAATGAGGGACGCCATCATCCTAATATTTGCCAATAAGCAAGACCTCCCGGATGCCATGAAACCACACGAGATCCAGGAGAAACTTGGCTTGACCCGGATCAGGGATAGAAATTGGTATGTGCAGCCGTCCTGTGCGACCAGCGGGGACGGTCTCTACGAAGGACTCACGTGGTTAACCTCCAACTACAAATCCTAATGACTAGTAGAAGATCTATTACAGTTTTACGATATTGCTTCTCCGAAGAGTATATTGGAAGAAAGTGATGTCCCAGGATTATGCTGATCTAAGCGATCATCACCTTAAATTACAAAGAATGGGCTGGAATATGTTATATATGAATATATACTTTTTTTTTTTTCCCCTCTCCTTGCTTTGCTTTAGGTTTCCAACCTCAAAATTTTTTCCAAATATGAAATTCAATGTGACTTCAAAAATCGAGCTGCAAAGAAGTGGGAAATTTCTTCTCCGCTGAGCCCCAAAGTTGAGGGTTAAACGTGAAATTCTCTGCTCTTTCCTTTCTCCATTTTATGTTGTCGTTTCTGCATTCATACACAGGGTATGTCGCTAGGTTTCTCTCCACTAGTAAACTTTGCAAATTCTTCTTTAAAAATCACCCAGCGTTTTTGTCTTTTCTACCGAGACAATTATTATTTTTTTTTATAGTTCTGCTAGCTAGCATTTAACAAATTACCTCTAAATTGTTTTTCTTGAAAATATATCCTCAAATATTTAATTAACACTTAAGTGATTATGAGACCTGCAAAATCGGTTGCTGATTATCGGCAGAAAATTAAGTATTTAGTGTTAAATTTGCGGTGATGAAATGCAGGTGTTGGTGATGAGAATGTCACGACGCATGCATGAGTAAGCCGAATGCAAAAAAAAATTCTCCTAATTGATTTTGAGCAAGACCTAGCAGGAAGACTGTGGCGTTGACAAGTATTGGCGTACGACGTCTCCTTTACCTATTGTGTACTTTAATCGACAAAATGTCTGGGTTTTGTACATAGAGCTCCATTCACATGTAGCAATACTTTCAAATTATGCAAAGCACAAGTTTGTAATTCGATGCAAATTGCAAAGCTTAGACGCTTGATAATCAGCCTCCTGCCTGATTTCTGTGTTATAAGGTACTTTACTCCAAAGCGTCTGAATCTATATGCATTTATTAATAAATACACATATTATTTCTCTACCTCCTTAGTGTACAGTACACTTCTTTCCATGTCCGAGTCATGTATGGTGGGAACAGCACAGGTGTTAGAAGTCCTCAACGTGGACATTTCGATAGTTGCCTTGTCAATATCGGCCTGTGTAAAAGGGCCTCAGCTCATGAGAAATTATACAGAAAAATGGACAAGGCCCAGAGGTACTAATATCTGTGCCAAAAATCTGTTTAAATAGTGGCAATTTAGGGCAGTGGTAGGCAACCTCCGGCACTCCAGCTGTTGTGAAACTAACCCTAAGTTCACACCTGAGCGTTTTACAGCGCGTTCAAATGCGCTGTAAAACGCTCAACACATGAAAACCAATGCTTCCCTATGGGAATGGTTCTCACCTGGGCGTTTTACAGCGCGTAAGATCGCGCTGTAAAACGCCCGACGCATAATCAAGTACTTGAGCTTCTTTGGGGCGTTTTGACGCGCGTTTGTGGCCATAGGACACTGCAGTCAATCACACAAACGCGCGTTTACTAATACAAAAAACGCGCATAAAATCGCGCGTTTGAGAAACGCTCAGGTGTGAAAGCAGGGTAAAGGTTGATTTAGATGGGCCGACTAAGCGTTCCTTCCCAACGGAGACCGCGCATTTCCACGTAGCGATCTCCTTCACTGTAGAGCGATCCCTCTTCCTCATACAGAATCAAGGCTTCTCTGCACAGATGTGCTACTCAGAATCCATGATCGGTGGTGCCTGCGCAAGCGATAGGAACACTCGTTCATCGGGTGATTGGTAGCACATTTAGACAGCAAGATCGGGTCGTTTCTGATAATCCAGACTATTATTGGTGCGTCTAAATACACCCTAAAATTCCCACCATTAAGAACTCTCATAGAAATGATTGGAGCATGCTGGGAACTGTAGTTTCACAACAGGTGGAGTACCGGAGGCTGCTGATCCCCCGATCTAGGGTCTTTACAGATTGTTGTCTCTGACACGTTATTAAGTCTGGGCCACGGTGTTACCACTGATCTAGGATATTCTGGTGTCCAGGACTCATCGTCTTGAATCTGTATTTAGCGCCTTTTACTTTATTGCAGGTATCTTTATTGCATGTTCCTTTAACCCCATACTCTTACTATTAAATCATACCATGTTTCAGTGCCGCACTATAACGTGAACGTCACTGTAATGGCTGAAAAAGTTCTGTATGTCATAATGAGGGCTAACTGGCAAAAAAGCAAAACTTGATGCACTTGCTTAAGGGTACATCCACATGTTCAAGATTTTTATGCAGGTTTTTAAATGCAAAACTAGGAGTGGATAAAAACAAAAAAGCGGAGTAATTATACCTAATGTCTCCTCCTGATGATGGCTTCAATAACTGCATAAAAACCTGCCTGTGTGGCCGTCCGTCAAAGCTTTATATGGAGAGGAATCGGCCCTTTAATACGATTCCCTATTCGATGTGCATTTGTCGCCAGCACTCCTCCCCGTGTAAAAGATGTGATCAGTCAGGTGATCGTCAGGATGTTGACACGGGGCAGTGATCATGAACATATGTTAGTAGGAATGTTTTTTTTTCACCCGATCATTGGCCGATGTAACAGGTCCCTTAAAGGGGTTTTCCAGTAATAATAATATTTGATGTGATTCCTCCAGCCTGCCTCCTGCAAAAGAAGATTCATACTTACCTGCTCCACTCCGGTCCTCCGCTGTCTCCATCTTCCGGTCCCCACACTGTTTACTTCCGGCCATTGGTATGGTCACATGCACCGCCCCAGTCATGACGTGCTGCATGTGGACACATCACTGCTAAAGCCAGTCATTGGCTGGAGCGGTGCATGTGACCATGTCCATGGAAGATGGAGACAGCGGAGGATCGGAGCGGTGTGGAGCAGGTATGAATCTTCAGGAGGCAGGCTGCTTCCTGCATTACATAAAATATAATTATTGCTGGAAACCCCTTTTTTAAGGTTAACCTCTGTGAAATTTCATTGCTGCAGCTTTTCTTTGTACTGTATTTAGGTAATGGGGCGGACATCCATAGACCTTTAGAGGGTTCACCATTGTGGGAGGTTCCTACTTGTCGGAAGAGGCCCTTGACCCTAATCTAATTGCAAAGTATCTCTTTGGTGGTACCCCCAACAATCATCTGTAATTGATGGGGAAACCTGGCAGTGGGTGTTTAAATTGTCTTTTACGCCCCTACAGGAGGAATAAAGTATTACACCATGTCCATTCACATCAGTGGGTAATAGCGAGAGACACTCTTTATAATCACGGTCCTCCCTGGCCAAGAGATGAGTATTCTGAACAGCGGACCCCCTCTTATTAACTCTGAGTTCATTAATGGGGTATACGGAAATGGGTTTTCTGAACTGGACAATCATTTCGCAGCCAGGACTCGAGACAAGCGGGTTCTTGATTACCATTTATAAGCCAGGTTGGATGATGTGAGCCGGTGGACAAGGAACTGCCAGCTGTGGAAAAGCAATGGTAAAAACTGTGCATGCGCTTTATAAAGCATCATAGGCCAATATGTTTTTTGGGGATGTAGACTGCTCTAGAAACCCCTCGAATATCTAGGACTTGCAGTTTAGCTGCTCTGGTCCTGTATAACATGGAGCTGCGCTTGTATTGAGTCTCTTAGTGCGGAGATATAACGTCTTGCTTTGTCTTATTCGGGCCGGTGACCTCTCTGCGTGTCTCCCACCGTCCTGCTTGGTCTTATTGATCGGTCTTGTGTGAATTCTCAAGCTGCATGAATCAGTTTGCCTATGAACATCCTGACCCGAGATTGCTGCATGAATAGAGGAGGGCGAGGACTTTTTTTTTTTTTTGTTCCTATGTACAGTTCGTCACGCGTGACAATTCTGACTCCCTAATACCTCTCCTGCCCTCTGATGCTGAGAGCTGCTGTCAGGGCCGAGCTGTCACACCCTCCTAATGTCAGTTACGGAGAGGCCTCTGTAGTTTCCTGCTGAACTAGATGACTAATAAGAGGAGCTGCACACGCCGGTCACATTACAGACTGCATTTGGTTCTGCTTGAACCTTAATTCTTCTTAATCCAGAAGGGAAGATGACTGCCCTCGTGGGCAAACTTTAATGTTGAGGCTTTTTTTTTTTTTTTTTTTTTTTTAGTGATTTTGCTTAATGCTGTTAATGCATATTTTAATTGAGAACTAGAAACTATACTATTCTGTATGTTCATGAGAGCAAGGCCTCCTTTGCTCACATAGAATTTGAATCCCAAGAGACTGTATGGATAGTTTAGGGCAGGGTGGATTTGACTTAAATCAAACTGATTTAAATCACTAGTCAGTAAGGCTTGATTTACATCATAGTTTTCTACATAAAAACAAATTCTTGCTGGTATAAAACTTATAATTTGCAAGTAGATGAAGATTTTTAGAATAACAACTTTTCATGTTAGTTTGATTAGGTTGATTCTGTATTCATAGGTTTGTAGAAGTTAGGATTAAGGTATTTTTCTCAACTCTGTTCATGTTATAACATTTTTGCTGTGAAGAAGAGGCATGTTCAGTTTTGAGAACTGCAAAATTAAACCAAGCATCTGTGATAATATCTTGTAGGCAGAGAAACTGCCCAATAATCTTACAAAAACCTCTGGAAGAGCATGACCTTGTGAACAGTGATGGCCAGTTCGCATTGTTAGCCTGCGAACACATGCGGGCTGCCATCTTTTTTCACAAGTCCGGCGATGCACAGGTAAGCCCTTACCTGTGCCTGTGCGCGAGCCGGTCTGAAATCAAATGCGGTCAGCGGGAGCAGGCAGTTCCAAGAACAGCCCGATGAAGGCCCCCGTGGGCTGTTCTCGGAACTGCCTGCTCCCGGTGACCACATTTGATTTCAGACCGGCTCGCGCACAGGTATGGGCTTACCTGTGCATCGCCGGACTTGTGAAAAAAGAGGGCAGCCCGCATGTGTTCGCAGGCGAACAATGCGAACTGGCCATCACTGTTCACAATGTCATGCTCTTCCAGAGGTTTTTGTAAGATTATTGGGAATCGCTGATTGTGAATGAATTAATGGAATTAATTTACCCCCAAAAAAATAAACATATACAGCCTTATTCTACATGATTAAAAAACGAATCTTTATTTCATGATGGAATAACCTTTAGATGGTAATATATTTTCCTCAAAAAGCATTTTATATTAAAAAAATCAGATTTTAAATTTAAAAAAATCTGATTTTTATTTTATTTTTTTAAAATCATTGATTCTTTTTTTTATCCACCCTGGTTTAGGGTACAATCCCAAGAAGACTGTATGTATAGTTTAGTTAGACCTGCTTGTGTTGGAGCTCAAATCCTGCAGTTTTAGCTGGCAGATGCTTAGACCTCCAGCTTGTGCATCTGATTGGTCCCTGTCTGATACCTGCATGCTATTTCATGAACCTGCACTAAACGGGTCCCTGTACGAGCATCTCTGGGCCAGTTCAGTGCTAGCCTGCTGATCGGGAAGCACACAGTTACTGGCATACAAGTCATTCCTCATCTGAACTGCCATCTTTTACAAGCAGCTGCATTTAGACATGCTGATGTGTAGTTACTTTACCCCCGAGTGTCTCTGGTGCTTATAAGCAAAGTAAAAGCAGAGCAGAGATTTAAAGGGGTTGTCTCATCTGAGACACTAGGGGCATATCACAGGAAATGTGCCCATTGTCTGATAGGTGTGGGTCCCACAACTGGGACCCGCACCTATATCGAGAACGGAGTGGGCCAAAGTGATGGCTGGAGGACTCTGGTCTGGCCACGTCCAAGCGCTCTGCCCATAGAAGTGAATAGGAGCGCACAGCGCGTGACTGGCCACCGTTCCTATTCACTTCTATGGGCCTGACAGAAATAGCCAAGCCAGTGCTCTGCTATTTTTGGGGGCCCCATACAAATAAATAGAGGGTGGCTGCTAGGGCTGCAGCTAACAATTATTTGAATAATCGATTAGTTGTCGATAAGTTCATCGATTAATCGGGAAAAATGACAAAAAAAGGGGTTTATATGATTTTACTTTAAAAATTATGTTGAAAGGCCATATTAAAACAAATTGTGTAATGACACTTATGGGGGATCTGTGGATGACACACTATTATGGGGGATCTGTGGATGACACACTATTATAGGGGATCTGTGGATGGCACTGTTACGGGAAGGGGGATCTGTGGATGACACTATATATAGCATCTTATGCTATATGTGTCATCCACAGATCCCCCTCCCCATAACCGTGCACAGATCCCCCTCCCCATAACAGCCCTGGCCCCGCCGCTCACAGCAGTAGACTCAGAGTATTCCTTTGACCGGCAGTAACTTTAAATCAGCACATCTTTATTACCTTACAATGAAGCTCCAGTAACAGGCAGAGCGGGTGGCGGCGTAACGTCACTCATTCACATGATGTGCCTGCTCCGCCCACTTTATGAATGAAGAAGGTGCGTCACGTGAGTAAGTGACGTTACGCCGCAGCCCGCTCTGCCTGTTACTGGAGCTTCATTGTAAGGTAATAAAGATGTGCTGATTTAAAGTTAGTGAAAGTTACAGCCGGTTAAGGACCCCAGACATAGCGCCTGACCGCCCGGTCCCGCCCGCATGGCAACGAATCGGCCGATTATTCAATAACTGGATTCGTCAACGAATCCCGTTATCAAATATTATCGATAACTTTGATTAATCGTTGCAGCCCTAGTGGCTGCACATGCGCAGTGCGCCCTCCACCACTTTCAGGGCTCCATTTAGACTATATACAGTTGCAAGAAAAAGTATGTGAACCCTTTGGAATTATATGGATTTCTGCACAAATTGGTCATAAAATGTGATCTGATCTTCATCTAAGTCACAGCAATAGACAATGACAGTCGGCTTAAACTAATAACACACAAAGAGTTAAATGTTACCATGTTTTTATTGAACACACCATGTAAACATTCACAGTGCAGGTGGGAAAAGTATGTGAACCCTTGGATTTAATAACTGGTTGAACCTCCTTTGGCAGCAATAACTTCAACCAAACGTTCCCTGTAGTTGCAGATCAGACGTGCACAACAGTCAGGAGTAATTCTTCACCATTCCTCCTTACAGAACTGTTTCAGTTCAGAAATATTCTTGGGATGTCTGGTGGGAATCGCTTTCTTGAGGTCAGGCCACAGCATCTCCATCGGGTTGAGGTCAGGACTCTGACTGGGCCGCTCCAGAAGGCGGATTTCTTCTGTTTAAGCCTTTCTGTTGTTGATTTACTTCTAGATATGGTTTTATGTTCTTCATGTTTACTTGGTGAAATAATTATTCTTTAATGACAATTTCCTATTGCAATTTACTGTTATATATATTATTGCAGGGGGCAGTTATCTGTGTCATGTCCAAAAAGATGAGGCAGTACGATCTCTTCACATCATTACAGGGGGACATCATGAGGAGGCAGTACGATCTCTGCACATCATTACAGGGGGACATCACCATGAGGAGGCAGTACGATCTCTGCGCATCATTACAGGGGGACATCACCATGAGGAGGCAGTACGATCTCTGCGCATCATTACAGGGGACATCACCATGAGGAGGCAGTACGATCTCTTCACATCATTACAGGGGACATCACCATGAGGAGGCAGTACGATCTCTGCGCATCATTACAGGGGACATCACCATGAGGAGGCAGTACGATCTCTGCGCATCATTACAGGGGACATCACCATGAGGAGGCAGTACAATATCTGCACATCATTACAGGGGACATCACCATGAGGAGGCAGTACGATCTCTGCGCATCATTACAGGGGGACATCACCATGAGGAGGCAGTACGATCTCTTCACATCATTACAGGGGGACATCATGAGGAGGCAGTACGATCTCTGCACATCATTACAGGGGGACATCACCATGAGGAGGCAGTACGATCTCTGCGCATCATTACAGGGGGACATCACCATGAGGAGGCAGTACGATCTCTGCGCATCATTACAGGGGGACATCACCATGAGGAGGCAGTACGATCTCTGCGCATCATTACAGGGGGGCATCACCATGAGGAGGCGGTACGATCTCTGCGCATCATTACAGGGGGACATCACCATGAGGAGGCAGTACGATCTCTTCACATCATTACAGGGGGACATCATGAGGAGGCAGTACGATCTCTGCACATCATTACAGGGGACATCACCATGAGGAGGCAGTACGATCTCTGCACATCATTACAGAGGACATCACCATGAGGAGGCAGTACGATCTCTGCGCATCATTACAGGGGACATCACCATGAGGAGGCAGTATGATCTCTGCGCATCATTACAGGGGGACATCATGAGGAGGCAGTACAATCTCTGCACATCATTACAGGGGACATCACCATGAGGAGGCAGTACGATCTCTGCGCATCATTACAGGGGACATCACCATGAGGAGGCAGTACGATCTCTGCACATCATTACAGAGGACATCACCATGAGGAGGCAGTACGATCTCTGCGCATCATTACAGGGGACATCACCATGAGGAGGCAGTACGATCTCTGCACATCATTACAGGGGGACATCATGAGGAGGAAGTACGATCTCTGCACATCATTACAGGGGGACATCACCATGAGGAGGCAGTACGATCTCTTCACATCATTACAGGGGGACATCATGAGGAGGCAGTACGATCTCTGCACATCATTACAGGGAACATCACCATGAGGAGGCAGTACGATCTCTGCACATCATTACAGAGGACATCACCATGAGGAGGCAGTACGATCTCTGCGCTTCATTACAGGGGACATCACCATGAGGAGGCAGTACGATCTCTGCGCATCATTACAGGGGGACATCACCATGAGGAGGCAGTACGATCTCTGCACATCATTACAGGGGACATCACCATGAGGAGGCAGTACGATCTTTGCACATCATTACAGGGGGACATCACCATGAGGAGGCAGTACAATATCTGCACATCATTACAGGGGGACATCACCATGAGGAGGCAGTACGATCTCTGCACATCATTACAGGGGACATCACCATGAGGAGGCAGTACGATCTTTGCACATCATTACAGGGGGACATCACCATGAGGAGGCAGTACAATATCTGCACATCATTACAGGGGGACATCACCATGAGGAGGCAGTACGATCTCTGCGCATCATTACAGGGGACATCACCATGAGGAGGCAGTACGATCTCTGCGCATCATTACAGGGGGACATCACCATGAGGAGGCAGTACAATATCTGCACATCATTACAGGGGGACATCACCATGAGGAGGCAGTACAATATCTGCACATCATTACAGGGGGGCATCACCATGAGGAGGCGGTACGATCTCTGCGCATCATTACAGGGGGACATCACCATGAGGAAGCGGTACAATATCTGCACATCATTACAGGGGGACATCACCATGAGGAGGCAGTACGATCTCTGCGCATCATTACAGGGGGGCATCACCATGAGGAGGCGGTACGATCTCTGCGCATCATTACAGGGGGACATCACCATGAGGAAGCGGTACAATATCTGCACATCATTACAGGGGGACATCACCATGAGGAGGCAGTACGATCTCTGCGCATCATTACAGGGGGGCATCACCATGAGGAGGCGGTACGATCTCTGCGCATCATTACAGGGGGACATCACCATGAGGAGGCAGTACAATCTCTGCACATCATTACAGGGGGACATCACCATGAGGAGGCAGTACGATCTCTTCACATCATTACAGGGGGACATCACCATGAGGAGGCAGTACAATATCTGCACATCATTACAGGGGGACATCACCATGAGGAGGCAGTACAATATCTGCACATCATTACAGGGGGGCATCACCATGAGGAGGCGGTACGATCTCTGCGCATCATTACAGGGGGACATCACCATGAGGAAGCAGTACAATCTCTGCGCATCATTACAGGGGGACATCACCATGAGGAGGCGGTACGATCTCTGCGCATCATTACAGGGGGACATCACCATGAGGAAGCGGTACAATATCTGCACATCATTACAGGGGGACATCACCATGAGGAGGCAGTACGATCTCTGCGCATCATTACAGGGGGGCATCACCATGAGGAGGCGGTACGATCTCTGCGCATCATTACAGGGGGACATCACCATGAGGAGGCAGTACAATCTCTGCGCATCATTACAGGGGGACATCACCATGAGGAAGCGGTACAATATCTGCACATCATTACAGGGGGACATCACCATGAGGAGGCAGTACGATCTCTGCGCATCATTACAGGGGGACATCATCATGAGGAGGCAGTACGATCTCTGCGCATCATTACAGGGGGACATCACCAT
The DNA here is from genome assembly GCF_014858855.1 of Bufo gargarizans. Lineage (NCBI taxonomy): Eukaryota > Metazoa > Chordata > Amphibia > Anura > Bufonidae > Bufo > Bufo gargarizans. The sequence continues at coordinate 7,313,314 of NC_058090.1, read as the reverse complement.
GAGGAGGCAGTACGATCTCTGCGCATCATTACAGGGGGACATCACCATGAGGAGGCAGTACGATCTCTGCGCATCATTACAGGGGGACATCACCATGAGGAGGCAGTACGATCTCTGCGCATCATTACAGGGGGACGTGTTTTAACATCACTTAGGCTACTTTCACACTCGCGTTTGGTGCGGATCCGCACCGATAATACAACCGCATGCATCCGTTCAGAACGTTTGTATTATCTTTAACATTGCCAAAACTGATCCGCCTTGAGCACCATTGAAAGTCAATGGGAGACAGATCCGTTTTCTGTTGTGCCATATTGTGTCAGTGAAAATGGATCCGTCCCCATTGACTTACATTGGGGGCTTGCCTCCGCATCGCCAGGCGGACACCAAAACGCTGCAAGCAGCCTCCAGAGCGGAATGGAGACAGAACGGAGGCAAACTGATGCATTCTGAGCCGATCCTTTTCCATTCAGAAGGCATTAGGGCAAAACTGATCCGTTTTGGACCGCTGAGCCCTGAACGGATCTCACAAATGGAAAGCCAAAACGCCCGTGTGAAAGTAGCCTTACACATCTAATTATCTATAATGCTGCAGGAGGATTTGGGTGTTTTCCAGATTGCGTCACCCATGTGAAATGATATCATGTTTTCTTAGACGAGAATGGGTTAAAGCACAACTACTCCAAATGTATGTAAATGTCAGATGTGGTTAATGAAATAGAGGAAGTGTTAAGTTTCTGCCTGAATGACATTCGTCACACTGTGAATTTCTCATGCATTCATTATCCTCTCCTGATATTGCTGGGGGGGGGGGGGATACATTTCCCATAATTCATACCGCGGCCTCTTCAAGCAGCTGATCTGCAGGGGTGCATGTAGTGATGTATCCTTAGGATAGGTCATCATTATAAAACACTCAGACAACCCCTTTAATATACAAATGTCTGCCTACATGTTAATAAGCAGGTAAGCCCTTGTGGCCCCTCTCTGTGGCATCTTCCTTTATCAGAATTCAAGGCATAGAAGAATTTGGGCATCAGACAGTTTAGGGTGGTTCCTCTTTGTTGGTATTTGACCTTCATAGACCTTACCCATGGAAGGAGATCAGGGCCCCATAGCCGGTCGTTAACTAGAGGCCATCGTCCATGCCATCAATGTGCACCTTCTGCAGCTCTACAGAATAATTGGTAGCCTCTAAAAAAAGCATGGAGAATGCGCTGGGCTTTTAGTTATGAGGCTTGTTGTCCTTTAAGGACTATCTACACGTCACTGGTTTTTGGAAAGTAATGGTTGTGGGTGATTTAGAGAGGGATGGAAAAGCGCTGGAGCCTTGGTCTGCTGCTGGGGCCCATAGCTGCCCTGAATGAATTTATAGACAGGGGTGCAGCACCAGGAAGGGGCAAGAGGGGGGCATCAGAAGGGTCATGAGCTCTTTTATTGTGGCAAAGGGGCTAGGTTAAGAAATTGGCATTGGGGGGGGGGGGGGCGCCGTTTCAGTTTTCACCTCAGGCAGCAGAAAGGCTAGGTGCACCCCTGTCTATATACAGCAGGCATGTCCAAAGTGCGGCCCTCCAGCTGTTGCAAAACTACAACTCCCAGCATGCCTGGATAGCTTACAGCTATTAGGGCATGCTGGGAGTTGTAGTTTTGCAACAGCTGGAGGGCCGCACTTTGGACATGCCTGATATACAGTAATAGTCTTGTACTATAACACCTTTATATCTCCCTACCTAAACCGCCTCCATATTTCATGGCCCCAAGTGATCCCACATTTAGATTTTTCACTTGATAAAGCGTCTCATAGACAACAATGACGCCAGTACTTTTCCATCTTGTCTCCGCTCTCTGAAATTCCTCCAGCTCCTGTTGTCACTCCCCTGGTTTCCAACAGCAAACAAATCCTGACCCTTCCTGTAAAACGAGTCTGGTTAAGGCGCACGTCAAGGCTGGGAAGCCGGGAATGAATCAGTGGAATCAGTGTGTGACGCCCGCTGTGGAGAAGGAGATGAATGAATGGACAGCGGACGTGATGGGAGGATGCTACAATCACAGCTACAATCACAGCTTCTTATCAGTAAATGAGGGTTATGTGGCCGTGCACAGCAGGTAATCAGACTGCAGCAAGATGGAGAATATTCCTCCAAAACCTGACAGTATGAACCTGCGTAATGCCAGGTGCCCACAGCAATCTGGCTCCCCTCCCCGGCTCCGAGTGTATTCACATGTGGCATATATTCGTTACAGAGATTTCTGCAGCTGAAAATCACTCCCTTTCATCAGAACAGAGATGCTTCGGTGCTATGCATATTTTTGCAAGCCTTCTTCAGATTAGACGTTTCAGCAAGAAATCTGCGCATATGTGAATTGTCCCCTTAGGCCTGTTTCACATGACCGATACGGATTCTCTCAGGCAGGGCCGGTGCAAGGATTTTTGCCAACACAAGCAAAGCTACATTTTGGCGCCCCCCTCACAGCTCACCTGGCCCTGGTCCCGTCTGCAGCAGCTGGCTTCTCCTCTGTGTGGTCCTGGTATCTTCTCTCTGCTTCAGACAATCGCTGGTTTGAGGACCGTATTTTTCGCCTTCTAAGAGCGCACCTAGGTTTTAGAGGAGGATAATAAGAAAAAAATATTTTCCATTACACCTCAGGTCAGACCAGCAATCAGACCCCCAATGTTAATCAGACCTCAGCTCACAGCCCCCCAATCAGACCCCCAATGTTAATCAGACCTCAGATCAGCCCCCATGTCACACTTCCCCCCTAATGTCACATTTCTTCCCCTCCTTTTTACATAATCCCCCTTGTCACATCACCCCCATGTCAGATTTCTCCCCATGTCAAATTTCACCCCCTCAATGTCACATTTCTCCCCCTCCATCCATGTCACATTTCTCCCCCTCCAAACCATGTCACATGACCCCCTTTGTGTCACACCATGATCACATCATTACCCCCAATTGTGTCACATTTCAGTCTCCCCCACATGGCACATCATCTACCCCCCCAACCGGCCCTGGCCTCATCCCCATGTCACAGACTACAGACATTGTCCCCCCTCCAATCATGTCACGGTCACCCCCCCCCCCCTTCCTCCATTTATGATTGTTGTTTGTGTAATATTTTTTTAAAAACACATTTATGCCGTGCACTCTGGCGCTAGTGCGCTCATCAGTGATCACCTACCCACCTGCCCTGCTGCTACGGCAATCTGGCTGTGTGTGAGTCAGACTCACAGACACAGTCAGTCGCCAGTCATACCCCCTGGCCTGACCCTGTGACCGTATTGCCGTGCTGCCGGGCCCGTGCCGCTCTGTGAGTGATGGCTGGGGCCGCACGGTGCACGCAGGCTGGGGCGGGCGGCCGGCGGCGCTGCGGTGCAACTCACAAGTAAGTGATTAAAAAAAATTATTTTCATTTTTCCGCCCTCCCTCAGGGTGCGCCCTAAGGCAGCCGCTTGGTCTGCCTTATGGTAACACCGGCCCTGCTCTCAGGATGCGTTCAATGCAACTCACACCATTTCTCAAGCAAGTTCGGTCAGTTTTGTCTGCGATTGCGTTCAGTGTTTCAGTTTTTTCCGCGCGGGTGCAATCAGTTTTGATGCGTTTATTAATGCGCGTGAAAAAAATGTGAAGTTTTACAAGTAACATCTCCTATCTTCCAAATGCAATATGTTTTTCATGGGAGCCCCATTCACTTCTATGGGGCCAGGGCTGCGTGAAAAATGCTGCGATTCTCGTGCAACGCAGAAATGATGTGTGAAAAAACAACTCTCATGTGCACAGACCCACTGAAATAAATGGGTCAGGATTCAGTGCGGGTGCTATGCGTTCAGTTCACGCATCGCACCCGTGCAGAAAACTCGCTCGTGTGAAAGATGCCTTATCCTCCTTTTGTAACAGCTAGTCCTCCATGACGGCTTAGGCTTCTTTCAGACCTGCAGCCGTGTGTTCCGGTCGGCACGTCCAGCAGACAATGCCAGGAATCAGCCATATTTGCGAGGAAGCAGCCAGATCTCCGTGGACCCAGTTTATATTTAATAGGACCGACGGGCATTCTAGTACCATCCGGCAGGGCCGAATCCAGAGAGCTCTAGCCTTAGTCTGTAGACCTACTCTGTTGTCTAGGCCACTTGGACAAGTAACAGATCAGGATTGCCACCCAGCTATAGGTTCCCAGTGGGTATAATGCCACTTCGTGTGGCACTAGGGATAAACAGAAGTACAGTGTGGGTCCATAGAATGGGGGTGGGTGCAACATTATAGACCGTGCCATGAAGGGAGTACTTGTCTATACAATGGTTAGATAGCTGGTACGTGTCACATCCACATGATGCCAGGAGCCAAGGTTTCCGGCAGAACATGACACTGCCACTGCCAGCTAGTGCACCTGGTGCCATGTCTTCTCCAGCTCGGTACCCATGGCTGTCCACGTGGTGTAACGTGATTCATCGGACCAGGCCGTCTTCTTCCATGGCTCCAGTTCTTATGCTCATGTGTCCATATGTCACTTTCGGCAGTAGACGGTGGTCAGCGTGGGCGCTTTGAGTGGTCTGTGGCTCCACATCCCCATACATAGAGAGTTGCAATGTCCTCTGTGTCCTGTCTCTTTTCTATCCTCACCAGCAGGAACATTTTCAGCAATTTGCTCTACAGTAGCTCCTGTGTGGGATCAGACCAGATTGGCTAGCCTTCGCTCCCAACACATAGCAATGACGCCCATGACCCTGTTGCAAAACTTTTCGGAAGAACACCCCACAAGACCGCCCATTGTGGAGATGCTCAAACCCACATCACTGCTTGTCCCTTGACACTCGGATCCTTACCCCAGCCCATTCCTCCTGCTTTATACACATCACCTTTAAGAGCGGGCTGCTCACTTACCGCCTAATATCTCTCGTGACAGGCGCCATAGTCATGGTCTCTGCGCTGCATGGACCTCTGTGAAGGCAGAGACAGTCGGTTATTACTTATGACCTCCTCTGTACATAAAGCTCCATGTGCGGCTGCAGTTTATGGGCCTCTTGGAATAGCTCTTAACCGGTAGCAGGGACATCGCTCGTACGCGGCCTCTCTGCTAAACACTTATAACTCAAGTCTCGTCTACATTGAAAGAATGCATTATTTCACCGACATAGGCCTCTTGGAAGAATGCAGCCGCTTCCTATAATGAGATACAGCTTAGTAAGTAAACATTACCTTTAAAAGGGAGGAAAATGAGCGCTGGAAGACGTATAACGTCCAGGACCAGGATGCATCTCACTCCCAGTCTCGGTATTATGAACGTATAGTCTACAGCCTCATATTATTCTTATAATATCCATATTTTTCCTAATCAGAGCTATGGCTTAAATGTGCACTTTATGATAAAATCATAGGAAACATATCAGTATTAGGGGTCATGCACACGACCGTTGGCTGCTTTGCTGGATACCAGAGGTGTACATTCCGCGTTTTGTGGAACGGAAGGGCCGGCCCCGAATAGAACCGTCCTATCCTTGTCAGTATTGCGGACAATAATAGGACATGTTCTATTTTTTTCACAGAGTCATTTCCGTTTTTTTTGCAGCCCCATTGAAGTGAATGGTTTGTCATACGCGCTGCAAAAAAATTTTACGAACACAGAAAGAAAATATGTTTCGGCAGATATTGCCCGTCTTTTATACGGGCGGACTTTATCACCACATATTTGCAGTGAGTCCACAGCAAAATTGTGGTTAAATTCACAGTTGACATGCCGTGGATTAAAAAATCTGCAACCTCAGGTCACTTTCCATGCAGATAAATAATACAGTTAAAATCTCGTCCACGTATCGCACGGTATTCCATTGCAGATTTTACCTGTGCAAAACTGCAGGTGGAATCGGCCACATTCCTGTCCAATGTGGATGGAAATCTGATTGACATCTCTGCTGCAGTTTTGCAGAAGGCACAGAAATGTTGCTTCCATGCAGGAACCACTTCAACAGCTGACGTGTCAGTTCTGTGCAGGAATGAGCGAATTGATTCCAACACATAAATTTGTCTCATTAGCAAGAGCTCTTCACCGGCGCGAAGCTGTCCCTACAGTTGAGAAAGCGCCCATCTGCCTGTTGATTGACAAGGCGACATCTTGCCCAGCCCCGACAATCTTGCGCCTGCGCCATTGTTTTCAATAGCGTTGAAAGTGCAGCGGCCCTGCTTTCGGGAGCAGCAACAGTTCATGCACCGCTACCCGGGAGTGTAGCAGCTCATGCGCAGTAGCGGAAGCAGACTATGTGCACTTGCGCAGCTGCTCAAAGCTACTCAAGATTGTCAGGGCCGGCCTGCAGAATGTAGAAGTGCATGTCAAGGGCATGCACTTCTACATTCTTAGGTACTGGCACATGAACTTGTCACGGAAGGTGTACAGGAAACTAGAAGACACAAAATGAATATACGACTCACTGGATCCAAAACTAAGGAACAAAAAGGGAGACCCCTGCATCAGACCTGGCACTCTCCCTGACTGCTCAGCCTATGCGAAAATCCCAATGGTAGATGATCGTATATCCTCGTACCTCGACTGTATAACACCTGAACACCCTATAATAGTGAGGGGACACGACCACCGGCTCCCTACACTAGATACGGAGGGAGTCAGGGTCACCTGGGATCCAGCAAACAGAAAAACACAAATGAATGCACAACACTTATCTTGTAGAAGACTGGGAAGTAGGATCAGCATGCACACACACTCCAGGAAGAAATATAAACCGCACACTGATGCACTATGTACAACTAAAGGGATGCAATCAGTACAACTACATGACAGCTGAGAGAGGCTAACGAGATGAGGAACTGAAAGCAAAACAAAGGAAGCTCAAGGAGGAGGTTCTGAAAGGCATCTGTCAGAGCTTCTCAGATGTCTGGTGGTGACAGAACTATTGCTGCTCACAAAATGGAAGCAGAGCCTCTGCGCTTGCACTGCTACTCCGAGCGGTGGCACAGGTGCGAGGTTGTCAGGGCTGGAGAGATGTCCAGCCCTGTTAACCAACAGGCAGGTGGGCGCTTCTTGACCTGTAGGGACAGCATCTTACGGGTGAAGAACTCTTGCTAATGTGACAAATCGATCCTAACGAATCCCTGGTGCCTTGTGCAGGATCCTGCTGCCGCATAGCACCGCATATGGGAAAACTAAAAGGGGTTTTGTTGAGTCACCAGTGATCGGCTGAGCAGGTGTCATCTCCCCCTGGAAACCCCTTTAAGCTCTGGTCTTTACAGTATGGGGTTTCCCTTTTCTTCATTCTTCTCCAGGTTACAGCCGATGAATCCACGATGGCTGATATACCTCTACTTCCAAAATACCGCCCCGCCACTGTTGAACAGCTATGGCGATTTTGTCGACATGCTGCAAATAAAAGGATTTCTATGACTTCACCTTATTTATTCTCTTGCCGATGAAGTGATTGTGAAAGGATTGTGAGGCAGCCAAGCTGTACCTGCCGGCAGCATTGACGAGCAGTGGTGAGTTACGATGGGTGTGTACCGCTAAAGAGCTGGAGCTGAACAATCAAGACTTTGACTATAATGACCCCATTCAGCGTAACACACCTCGACATGCCCTGCGGTGTGCTAACGCTCGGCTCTCTGGGAAGCGAAGAAGAGGCTGATCCCAGCAGACCACAGATTACAGGACAAGGGCATGACTCAGTGCAACTTATTAGCACGCCTTTGTTAAACTGCAGGCGTACAAAGGGCGTGATTACACGACTAGTCACTGTAACTTCAGCAGATTTAGAGGAATGTGACCGGTTACCCATTAACTTCAAAGCTAATATTGATTTAGGTTTTTGGGGACAGCGGTTGTATCCCTGAACCCTGGCGGTGCGCGCACGCTGGTGTATCGATTTGTTTCCCTATTGGGATATCATACTCTGCAGCTATAGGGCAGTTTTTTAAGAGAGCATTGCCTTAACTTCTTAGGCACATAGGGGTCAATTAAGAAGGTCATCTGACATAAAAATAGTTGCAAAGGGCAATTTTTAAACTATAATAACGTCTGTGCGACAATATTTTGCTGCTTAGGTGTTTTTACGCCAAGTACGATAGATGGGTGGGATGCGGGCAGAGTACGTCAAGGCTGGGGTCAAAACTCTGGCCCTGGAAAATTGATTTGTTTTTAACCTGAAAAAAAAAATTCTAAGATGGGCACACAGACTGCCATACATGCACATCATTTATGACAAGGGGCACGCCTATAGGCATATACAATGGCAGTGCAGGGAGGACAACTAAGATTGGCGTAAAAAGTTGTCTTAGTAAGTGTCCCCCATTATATAGATTCAAGTCACCATCTACATCAATGCCCACAGCCTAACTACGGAATAGCAGTGGACATTGATGTAGACAGTGTTTTTCATGCATGCAGTGTCCCTATGACAACACTGCAGCAGCATAGGATAGGAAGTGTTGTCATAGGGTAACTTCAGTGTACAGGCCCGTAAAGGTTGGCCACTTTCCTCAAATGTCTAGTGCATGGACCATTTCATCCCCCAATAGGCCAGGTACAGTAGACACACCTTTAAAGAGCACCCATAGCCAGGATCAACCGTATTCAACCAGACATGCTACATGGTAGGGTTGATCCTGCTGGTTACAACGATACCTGTCTTGTGGAAATCGGTTGCAGCGTTCCCAAGATAAAAGACTTTTTAATCTTTGTGCAAATAATGTCTTCAGTGCACTGAGGGGCGGGGCCAGCACTGGAAAGCTGAGGGTCTGGGCCCCGCCCCTCAGTGCACTGAAGATCAACCCTACTGGACACTATTGCTGATGTAATAGGGTGGATCCTGCTGCCAGGTGCTCTTTAAATACATAGTAACAACAAAAAAACAATGCATAAAGTTCTGGCCTTGTGCCCTTATTTTTAGCACAGAAGGCCTGCTTTGTTTGGTAACGCTCCCTCCTGCACTTGTGTCATTTGAGTCATCCTTGCAGAAATGAAAGATGATTTACAGGGCAAGAGCCTTTTACATGGGCCGAGTATCGGGGCAATTATGGGGAGGGCGAATGTTCTTACAAAAGCTCATTCCTCATAATTGCCCCCATGTTAAATGGGTTCTCCTGGAATTAGGAAAATGAAAATACTTAAATATTACTTTATTGTAAATATATTCCCAAATACCTTTCATTAGTTATAATGGCTCGTTTTGTCTCAGGAGTAATCATCAGGAGGAATAAAATGGCCGCCGTCCTGTTAGTACACACAAAACCTGTCCTAATCACACAGGAGGACAAGTGACTTCACAACACTGAACTAAGGAGCTGCCTCATCCTCCTTTCTGCTCTGTTTGTCAGGGATTATGATCCTGAATACAGCTGATAAGTTCTTCAGCTGAATCTCTGTATGAATGGAGTTCATGAGAAGACATGAAGTACAGAGAGGATGGACAGGCCAGACTGTGGAAATGGAGGCTGCATACAAGAGCTGCTGCTCATTACCCCCATCATCCTCTCTGTACTTCATGTCTCCTCATGCACTCCATTCATACAGAGATTCAGCTGAAGATCTTATCAACTGTGTTCAGGATCATATTCCCTGACAAGCAGAGCAGAGAGGAGGATGAGGCAGCTCTTTAGCTCAGTGCTCTGAAGTAACTTGTGTGATTAGGACAGGTTTTGTGTGTACTAATAGGACGGTGGCCATTTTATTTCTTCTAATGATCGCTCCCTAGACAAAACAAGTCATAACTAATGAAAGGTATTGGAATACATTTATAATAAATTTATATTTAAGTATTTTCAGTGATTTTATTTTCTCAATTCCCAGAGAACCCCTTTAAGGTGGCACCAATCACCCGACAAATAGGCAAACGCTTATTCGTCAGGTGATCGCATCTTTCCTTTGTAGGCAGCACGTCGCCCTGTGTAAACACGGATGTGCTGTTGACCAAAAATCTGTATAGAGATGAACAATCATAGTAGCGATCATTCATCTCCATACGGAGGAGATCATTGCTGCATGTAAATGCAGCTGAAGGAAATGGCACTGATTGGGAATAAGCAGTTTGTTCCCAATCATTGCCCTGCACATCAACCATGTAAATGGGCCCTAATGCAATCTATTGTTCCCTGTATCGGCCTGACTGCAGATATGCAGATTGCATAAATTGGGTGCACCTAGATTCTTTACCTCCGTGCTTCAGTGCATTCGTCGTCCAATGATTGTCCCGATCCTCAGCCCATGTAAAAGGGCCCTAAAAGTTTAGAACCCACCATGGTCCTCGGTGCTGTACTCTGCTTGTGTGAATCCATTAGAATAAATACAGGGTTTGGTGTAAGGGAAGGGATTAGCTGGAGACACAGGCCATCGGGTCACCCTCTCAGGTCTCCAACAGACAACTGCAGAGCAAAAAGTAGTCCCCATTGTCCCCAGAGCCAGTCAGCTGTCACTCAGCTTTTTATATAGTGCAGGGGTCTGGTGCAGCCCAGGCCTTGTGACAGGTTTACGAAGCTGAATAAACAACTTATACATTATTCCATGGCGTCCACGCTGACAGTCTTCTCCCTAGAGACGCAGACGACCCGGGGATCTCCTTCCAAGGATGGAAATGTCAGAGACCTGTCTATGATTAGGCATCAAACACCCTAATGATGCTGATTTATGGACTGTTGCCTGTTCACCGGATGGGATATACCACATGTAATACAGATACAGCCCCCCGCCGTCTGATGGTCATTACAAGTAATATGTCCGCCATATGCAGAGAAGTATGGAGCAGACAGGTACTGTCTGCAATTATCTGCCAAATTCAGGGTAAAAATGTGTGGGGCTTATGTAAGTATGGGACCCTGCAAGAGAAACAAAATGGGGCCCGGGTGCGTAATCTCACCCCCCCACCCCCCACCACCACCCCAGCGAAATGGGGCCCTGGTGCGTGATCTCACCCCCCCCAGCCTTGATTGGAGGAGTCAATGATTGTATAATGACATCGAAAAAATAAAATGCTGCAGCCCCACTTTTCCATGGGCTGTGTCTGGTATGGCAGCTTTTAAAGGGGGTTTCCGAGGTATTGAGGGTCTGTCCATAGGATAGGTCAGGTGTCGGCAACCCACGGCTCCGGAGCCGCATGCGGCTCTTTTGAACCTTTGCCGTGGCTCCGGCATGGGCGTAGGAAGCAGGGGGGACAGGTTTGGTGTTTCTGTCCGTGCCTCCGCAGGGCCAAAAAAATAGAACTTCAAGTTGAATGGGTCTCGATCCGTCCCGGCTGCCGCATGGACGTTGCCCGTGCTTTGGGGATCGCAAAATGCAGATGCACAACGTTCATGTGCAAGAGGCCTAAAAGTGGAGCTGTCTTTGCGGTGTGTAGCAACCAATCAGAGCTCAGCTTTCATTTCTTTAACAGCTCTAGATAAATGATAGCTGCGCTGTGATTGGTTGCTATGGGTGACAAAGGAAATGAGGCCTAGTGTGTGGCCCGACTGAGGGCAATGTGAGTGGAGCAGAGTATTTACAGGGTTACTAAGTTTTTTCTGCAGGTTTTCTCTCTGGTAGACAATAGAACAATGGTAGAATAATGCCCCTATTACTTTCCATTGTCCTTTCCTTTCTCATATGTGCAGGAGGTGCCTAAGAGGATAGAGGAGGAATGACTGCCAGGGTATTTCTATAGATTTCTGAGCGGTGTAATCTGGTGGAATTATCTGTAACCTTTCTCCTGTATTTGTACAGTACAGGCCTCAGGAGCTCTGATATCGGCCGCCGTGCGTCAGGGAAGGAGTTTCTCCTTGAATTTATTACATTTGTGCATGGAAGTTATAATCCAGGAATTTGTCTGTCGTGTTCCCGGAGCCTGAGGCTTCCGCACCGCTGCTGTACATATGTCGCCCACCTGGCGTTGTCCATCTCTTGCAAGAATTTGCATTTCTCTGTCGGAAAGTTGAGCAATAGATCAATAACCTCCAAATGTGCACAGTCCCCGATAAGCTGTACTGCAACCCGACCCCGGACTGGGGTGGGTGTAATACCTGGGCGACCCAGGTCAACTGGGCCCACGAATATAGTGTCTGGCGTTTTTAAAGGGATTTTGCCGTTTTTGGTTTTGTTTGCTGCTGTATTTTGCTGAATTTTTGAGGGAAAAAACTCCAGCTCCAGATGTTGCACGGAGGTGTATGGGAAATAATAAAGGGAAACGGTCTCCGGACATGTCTCTTTTAGGGCTCATGCACACAACCATTGGGTGTTTTGCGGTCTGCAAATTGCGGATCAGCAAAACACGGATACTGGCTGTGTGCATTCCACATTTTGCGGAATAGAATGGCTGGCCCCTAATAGAACAGTCCTATCTTTGTCTGTTATTCGGACAATAATAGGAAATGTTCTATTTTGTTTGCGGAGAGGCCATGCGGACATACGGACACAGAATGCACACAGAGTCAGTTTCGATTTTTTGCGGCCCCATTGAAGTGAATGGTTCCGCATACAGGCCGCAAAAAATAGAACGGAGACCAAAAAAAAATAATAACGAGCATGAGCAGCCCTTAGTAAGAACTTGCTTTCCCCATGTAAGAACAGTCCTGGAGCATATAATATGATTTTGTGCCATTCCTCTATTATTCCTTCTAGAGCAGGCATGTCCAAACTGCAGCCCTCCAGCTGTTGCAAAACTACAACTCCCAGCATTTGTAATTTTGTTGTAATTTTGTAATTTTGCAGCAGCTGGAGGGCCGCAGTTTGGAAATGCCTGTTCTAGAGGTTAGGAATGAACTGCAAGCAGTTTGGTCTAGACCAGGGATCAGGACCGTCTGGCACTCCAGCTGTTCAGAAACTACAACTCCCAGAATGCTTCATTCACTTCTGTAGGAGTTAGGCAACATGCACACAAACGTATTTTGTTTCCGTGTCCGTTCCGGTTTTTTTGTGGATAGGATGCGGACCCATTCATTTCAATGGGTCTGCAAAAAATGTGGACAGCACACCGTGTCCTGTCCGCATCAGTATGTCCGTTCCGTAGCCTGGCCCAAAAAAAAATAGAACATGTCCTATTCTTGTCCATTTTGGGCATTGTTACAATGGATCCGCAAAAATATGGCATACGGATGTCATCTTTTTTTTTTTTTATGGATCCACAATTTGCAGACCGCAAAACACATACGGTCGTGTACATTTAGCCTTAGAAGAACAGCCGAGCATGTTTGCATGCTGGGAGTTGTAGTTTCACAGCAGCTGGCGTGCTGAAGGTTGCCGATCCCTGGTCTATAGGGATGTTTCCAGTTAGGGCTGTGTCCCTGCACAAACTGACACTATCTAATCAGTGCTGCCAGTATCAGGGACTCACCCACAACCAGCAACACCCAGACTTGGAAACTGCTGGCAATTCATTCATAAACTTTTTGTAGGAATAATAGAGGAACAGCTCAACACAAAGTCATAAGAATAGATGCACCAGAACTGTTATTACATGGGGAATGCAAGTAATTACTAAAACAGGACATTTCAGGAGAGGGGAGAGCTCCTTTTTAAAAAGTGACATTTTTGTCACCCTTGAGATGCGTTTTTTGGGACAGTGACATTTCTTCACATCGCAGCATGTACTTTTTTTCCCTTCATTGCCTGGTGTTTTTCCGCCATTGACTTTCAATAGTTTTTTTCCCCATCTTTGTTTTTAATAGTGTTTTTTTTTCATACAGATAATTTTTTCCATACAGAGGAAGAAACATATAACTTATTAAAATAAATACCAGATGGTAAATTTTCCCATATTCTTCTGTACGGGACAGAAAAAGGGGCACGTTGCAAATGTAACCAAATAAAACACACGAAAACGTAATGAAAAACTTTTGAAATTCATGATGTTTTTACAAGCAAAAAAAAAATAAATGCTGAAAACATTGTGTGTGAAGGATGCTTTAAAAAGGGTTGCCCAGCGCTGGTCCCGGCTCTGTTCACTGCCAGGCAGCGGGCAGATGCTCTGTAAGCACGTGACTGCTGCAGCCCATATCCCGTATCGTGGGTGAGGCCGCCACAGTGGTCACATGACTAGTCGATGCGCCATCGCTGCCCACAAGTAACCAGAGACTGGTGGGGACGGAAGTGTCGCCGGGTGAATTTATTGTTTGATTATTTCAAAACACTTTATCTCCTCTGTTATCGCTGTATTATAAAAAGTTCTGCAGCTTTCAAATTCCTCGCCATTTAAGAGCCCTGCTTCTTGTCAGTGAATGGAAGCATTTTTATTTACTCCCAGTGGCTTGTAACATAGCATAACCATGTCCAACTTACACAGGTGCAGGGCTCGTTACAAGAGCATGTATGTTCACCTCGAGGTCAAACCGCTGCGGTTTCGTCAAAATGGTGCGGTTTTACCGAAATGCTGCCAAAGTCGCCACAAAAAACAGGATTTAATCTTGACAAATGAACAGATCCTGTCACACTGTAACGAGACGCTGTGGCATTACAAGCGACAGTTCATTGGGAAATTCAGCAATCCCGAGCAAATTCCCTGCCGTGTGAAGAGACGTCTTTCAACTCGTCAAGTCTTGGCGCTCCTATAGCAGAGGGAGTGCTGTAGCCGGGGTTATACTTTATATTTACGGTTGAATCTGTATATGATAAAAGGTTTCATGAAAGGTACCGGGTATAATACTTCACGCTAGTAAACCGTGTCTGTATAAAGCAGGATTAGGGCCGCCTGTAATAAGTGTCATTCACAGATCCTTCTTTAGCTCCTACAAGATTTAAGATCTTAAAGGGGTTGTCCCATTATAACACAGGATAGGTGATACTGTAAGGCCTCGTGTCAGTGTCACGTCCATGAAATAAGTCTACATGTTCCATCCATGAAGATGTCTGTGAAGGATCCGTGGTTGGTCCGCGTGTCCATTTTTACCATCCATAATTCACGGAAGTTGCTCAGTTGAAAATTAATTTCCAAAGAATCTTCTATTAGGTTAAATGCACAAGTTCAGGATTTATATGCTGACAATCCGCACTGAAATCCGCATGTGTTCGCAGGGAAATCCGTGCGGTCAATCCGCATCAATTGGTGCGGATTTTCGTGCGGATCTGGTGCGGAGAAGTGAATGGAGAAAATCCATTCAGAAAAAATAAAATAAATTGACATGCTGCGGATTTTAAAATCTGCAGAAAAGGTCAAAATCCGCCCCAAAAAAATCTATATCGTGTACATGAGAATTTCTAATTCTCATAGAATACAATGTACATGACCTACGGTGCGGATTTTCCGCACACAGCACCCCAGCGGTAAATCCGCACGCAATCCTGATCGTGTGCATTTACACTTAGTCTTCAGTGCAAAACAGCCGCGAGACGGCCACAGTGATTTTCATGGACCCATAGACTTCAAAGGGTGTGCTTGGTCCGCATCACGGATCTGTTGAAAAATCCATTCCAAATCCACACAAGTCATGCGGATTTTGCCGCGGTTTTGTTGTGGATTGCCACTGAGGATATGGCCACACTCGGTCGAGTTTCCAATGAAGATTTTGTCGCTGGGCATTTGTTTAATTTCAGGCCTCATGCACACGACTCCGTGTCTGATCCGCATTTTTTGGGATTGCATACGGACCAATTCATTTCTATGGATCTGTAAAAAAACGGAGAGCCCATGGATGTCATCTCTGTGCTGTCCGCGTCCGTCTGTCCGTTCCACAATGGACAATGGAAACATGTCCTATTCTTGTCCACAAAATGTGGACTATGGACCCCAAAAAAAAGAAAAAAAGAAGGATGCAGCATAGACGTCAGACGTACGTCATCTATCTTTTGCAGACCGCAAAACAGATACGGTCATGTGCGTGAGGCCTGGGCGGGGATGTGGTCTGGAATCCCGTATTCTAATGAAAGGCAGGTAGTCCCATTGATTGATCGCACCCCAATGGCTGGAGTAACCCTTTAATTATACCTCTGCAACTAAGGCCTCTTTCCCCCGTTGCCATATTGCGGAACGCATTTGCAAATCCACAACACACGGGCACTGTTCTGTGTGCATTTCGCATCACGGATGCGGACCTCTTCACTTCAATGGGTCCGCAAATCCGGAGATGCGGAATGGTGCGGAACAGAACCACGGAACGGAACCCTACGGAAGCACTACGGAGTGCTTCCGTGGGGTTTCGTCCCGTACTTCCGTTCCGCAAAAAGATAGAACATGTCCTATCTTTTTGCGGAACGGCTGGATCGCGGACCCATTCAAGTGAATGGGTCCGCGATCTGCTGCGGCTGCCCCACGGACTGTGCACACGCACATGCCCGTGGGAAAGAGGCCTTACACTACCTATCTATGTGACAGCACAGATGTGTCTGGCTTAATGCAGTCTTTTTTTTTGGTGACCTGAAACATTGAGAAATATGATATTCGCTTCTCATACGACTTTTATCTGCTTATTCTGTGGTTCGTGTGGTCGGACACATGATTCAGAGCCTGCCGACTGAGTCACGGATGTAATTACATATTCCATCTTATAGATACACCTATATCCTCCTGTCTAACCTGCGGACTAGTGGCCTGTGATGACGGCACATACAGCATTGCAGAAGAGTAAGGGTGGGTTCACATCAGCGTTATGTATTCCGTTATGGCTTTCCGTTATATCATGGTTATAACGGAAAATAACGGAAAAAAAGGGGGGTTAGTCAGCACATCCCAATGCGCAGGTGCACGCTGCCATGGCTATAAACATAGAGAAAAAAGACAAAGCAGCAGCACTATGCAAACCAGATAAAGTGCAATAATGCCATAGTCACAAAAACATTCAAGTGCACTATGGCATTATTGCACTTTATCTGGTTTGCATAGTGCTGCTGCTTTGTCTTATTTCTCGTGGAAAATAACGGAATCCATAAGACGGAAGTCAAAATGGAAGCCTTTAAGAGGCATTCCGTTTTGAGCTGTCATAATAGAAGTCTATGGGAATCATAACGGATCCGTCTGGTTCCCGTTATGCAAGACGGAAAACAGAGTCCTGTCGACAGGAAACCAGACGGATCCGTTATGATTCCCATAGACTTCTATTATGACGGAAAGCAAAACGGAATGACTTTTAAAGGCTTGCATTCCGTCATAATACGAGTCTGTGGACGGCATAATGGATCCGTTATGCTGCCTTATAAAGAATCAAAACAGAATGCCTCCTAAAGGCTTCCTTCTTTACTTCCGTCTTATGGATTCCGTTATTTTCCTAACAGGATACATAACGCTGATGTGAACCCAGCCTAAATTACACAGTGAACGCTCCCCGCTCAAGAGGTCTGCTCCTTAATTGGCAAATGCAATCTGACTAAGGGCTCGTTCACACGAACGTATTTTGCGTTCCGTATACTGTCCGTTTTCTGCGTTCTGCATACGGTCCATATACGGAATCATTCATTTCAATGGGTCCGCAAAAGATGCGGACAGCACTCTGTGTGCTGCCCGTTGCCGTATTCCGGAGATGCGGAATTGAAGCACGGAACGGAACACTACGGAAGCACTATGGAGTGCTTTCTGGGGTTCCGTGCCTCCGCACCGCAAAAAGATAGAACTTGCTCTATCTTTTTGCAGAACGGACGGATCACGGCCCCATTCAAGTGAATGGGTCTGCGATCCCCATGCGGCTGCCCCACGGACAGTGCCCGTGCATTGCAGACACGGTCGTGTGAACAAGACCTTAGAGTGGTATTCCAGATGGACCATTATAATTAAAACTGAGGTGGAAGAGGGTTACAACAACAAACCATCAGTACTCGCCAATGCCCCCTACCCTCCTCTTTACTTCCTGGACACTCCGCAAATGGCTTGGACCGCCGTACAGCCAATCACCATGCGTTCTTATCCAACCTGAAAGTGTAAAATATATAAAAATATAATAATTTGCATGTTATTTCCTGATCAGGGCGATCAGAGGATGAACAATATCCTTTTTCTTAAGCTCAATGGGTTTTCCAGTGTTTAAATACTGATACCCTTTCCTCAGGATCGGTTCAATGTCAGATCTGTGAGCGTCCAACTCCCAGAACCCCGCCGATCCAGGATTTGAAGGGTTTGGGGCCTTTTCTTAGTATTCCAGGCACACTGCCATACATTGTATAGTGGCGGTGCTTGGTACTGAAGCTCAATCGTATTCACATGGATCTGACTGAGCTGCAGAAAGGTGATATTACCGACGGAGTGGACATCAAAGACTGAGGAAGGGGCTGCAGCACCCCCCTGACTGCTGTGGTGCATTCATAAAGCTGATCAGGGGGTGATGGGAGCCAATCTCTACAAATCTGCTATTGATAACCTACCCTAGCAATGCATAGCAACTTTCTTGCTGGTGGTCCTGTGAGATTAGGGTGTGTGGCACAAGCAAAGCGTCACCGCAAATTTGTAGGGGCTGGCCCCACGCCTTTCCACTAATGTACACTCCATTCTTTCTGATCACCAGCCACATGGCACCACCACCACCCCTCCTTTTTTTGGGCTGCCATGGCTGTGTCTGACGGTGCATCCGGGGCACTGTACACAACTAGTGGCTCAGCTATTTTCAGAAGTCCCATAGTGGTGACCGGAGCGTGGCTGTACATGCACTGCTTGCTCTCCATTGACTTCAGGGTCCGTTCTGGCGATAGGAGAGGGGCCCATAATTGTCCCAGATGAGGATAACCCAAAAAAGGGGAAGGCATCGAAAAAAAGGAATCTGCTATTGCTTCCGAACTGTGGTAGAAAAGCACCAAAAGGTAAAAAAAACTTAAATAAAAATAAATACCGTAAATAAATACAAATTTAAATGAAAATAAATAAAAAAGAGAAAAAACACAAATTGTATACATTTAAAGGAAAAACATTTATAATCGGATGTTTGAAAACAAACAAAAAAATTGAAGGCTATTAATATTTTCTTCTTAACTTTCCTCCTTTGTGTTCCTTTATATTACGAAGCTGAGCTGATCTCACAATTAATTAATTTCCAAGTCTCCCGTCTCCCTCAAGGGTTCACCGAGAGAGTCTCCAGGGCCCATTATTATTAATTTACCAATTGAAGGAAATTCTTCCAGGGAATGCTGGTATTCTGGTTTTAGGCTAAGCCGGTCTTGTCGTGTATCCCAAGGCTGAGGGAGAAGAGAACGTGTCCAGCTGTCCACATTTCAGGGGGAGTTTACATGATTAAAATACTGTCATTCAGACGCTGAGCGACTGTTTAGTCTGAAAACTCCCAGAAATCAGGAATTCTAATTAGACCCCGTGAGGGTCATGTGGAAAATTTCAATCATAGGCTGAAGCTGACATGGGAAATTGTCTGATGAGCTGCTGGTGCCCTCTCAGATCCTAGTAAGCACCAGTAGAAAAAGATCACATGATCAGTCATGTAACTGGGGACATACATTGAGTGGGTTGTCTCCTCCGTGCGTGTAATTGCTCTTAATATTGGGCTACCCCCTCGCACTTTTGTCCTGCAGTTACTTCAGTTGGAACTTCATGTGACTTGTAGGCAACTTTTTCACTCCTCTTCTTGAGATTTTACCAGTCAGCAGCTGCAGGAACGACACAGGGAGCTCGCACGCGTACGTTTGCCGTCTGACCTGTGAAACCCTATGCAATGCAGAAGTCTGTGAGGAGCTCAGATCACGTAGAGAAAGACATTCTGCGTCACTCCCTGGAATATGTTGGTGCTTAGTAAGGAAAAAGCACAATGGTTCTGGTTTATTGAGTGGTTTGCACCAGTTTTCAGCATAAACTGTTCCAGAAATACAAGAAAATCGTGCCATGTACCAACACTGGGAAAAAGTTAAGGTTTCATGTGCAGCGGCCCACTGCAGAGCAGTTGTACACTGCAAAATGCAAAAAAGGGGTTAACCTTGTGTGGTATATGCATTTACTGTATTTTGCATGCATATGGTATTAATAGGCCAAATCTATGGGGCTGTATCACCCTAGCTATATAGATAGTAGGACCATTCTAGAGACAGGTTAGTTTAGTCTTGAGACAGTGTAGGAAGCACATGTCTAGTGTGAGAGCAGATAGCTTAGTCTGTCCTGGAACGGATAGCAGCCATAGCAAAGCCAGAAAGAACCAGAAAAAAACTACAAAAGCAGGCCAGAAGAAAGAGAGAGGTGCAGAGTAGAGGTTCTGTAGAGGTGAATTGCATTGCAAAAAGCTTATACTCTGCTCTACAGCCATATTGTCCAGTAGTATAAGAGCTTCTGGCCCTGGACATACTTACCCAGCAGCTTAATCACCGGCTTACAAGAAGCTACATCCCGCAGAGGACATTGGGGAGGCAAGTGCGTACCCCGTACCTGTTTGCTTCAGTACAAGTCAGCTAGAGAAGTGAAGTCTAAAGAAAATTGCTCTAAACAGACACTTTGGCCTAGTAACTACCTGTGCAGCTGTGTCACCTGGAAGACTGTGCAAAAGTGCATTTGTGTAACACCTACCAGTCCATCCATGCTGGGAACTATACTGATGTGCTTCTACTTTATCCTTCAGTGATGAACAGTTCTGCTGGTAACCTGGCCTTATTTCGTCTTGCACCTCAAAACCTTCAACATCAAGGACACCTTAACCAACACCAGGCAGGAGGACACTGAAACCAGGTGCGAGCTTCCCATCAGTGCAGGGCCCGGGGGAGGGACAGAGCGAGTGAGTACTATGAACACCATTCTTGCTACTATCACTCCTATCCTCTGCTCTCCTCTTCCTGGGTCGCTGCACATGCATTACTAGGTAAAATTTGAGAATGATGTATAAAGTGGGCCCAGTCACCATGTTTAAGACAGATTAATTATGCTGAAAGACAGAAAATGGTGCCATAGCAGGGATAGATTTCCTTTTCTGACTTTCAGACACCCCCAAGTGCATGAACTTTTCAATGAATTTGGCACAAACCACTCGAGTTGTCTCCTTTCTTGCTCAGTAGTCTTTATTCTATAGATATTCTTGTATATTTCTAACAAGAGGGCAAGTCCCCCTGCCCGAAATCCATGTGCCAGACTGTGCCAGGAAAAAGACCTTCTTCAAACTGATCCTGTCAAGATTGGGTAAAGATTGAGGGAGCTCAGTTCTTCAGGTTTTCTTTAAAAGTCTGCAACTTGCCTTCATATAAGTGAATGGGCTTCAGTACCAGACACAGCCTTACCTTCCAACCACTTTGGATCATGTGGGTCAGTCCCAGATTTCAGGCATTGTCCCCGAAAGCGCTCCACATGTCCGGATTTTACCGTATCTGCATCCTTAGGACCTACAGTTGTATACAATGGTGATGCAAGGAGCCGCTCTGCTCCACCATTCACCCTGTAACCTCTGCCGTCCGTAGGTCATTGATCCTGCGGTGCCATTAGTGATCTACTCCACAACTAGGCGATAATTTGTTGTGAAGACACTAAAAGGAAGAATTTGTGTAGGTGCAGCGACTCCGCAAGGGGCATAGCTGGGAAGAGGGGAGTGGTAGTTGTGGCACAGATAGGAGTGGTTGTCCTCCCTGGTGCAGTGAATGGAAGGTGCACCCTTTATTTCCTCTGGGCACACCCTGGTATTGAGGCTTCAGCCTGGTGTTAGGCGAGGTACCCTTGATGTTAGGTAGATGGATGCAAGGCAGATGTAGAGGCTAACCGACGGTGGAGTCAATCACCAGGCCTGTTTGGTTGCAATAAATAAAGTTTTTCTTTACTGAATAGATAATGGGAGTTGTAGTTTATATAGCAGCAATAGGAACAGTTCTGGAGTATGTTACAGAGTAGAATAGTTCTGCATAGGCAGTAGCAATGATGGTAGTAGTAGTCCTCCCTGAGTCTCACTCTAAGTTCACTTTGTAATCTTAGATTCACTTATAAATGATAAATAAATTTGCGTTGTCATCAACTAGAGTAATTTACTGCCTGAAAAAACATTTTATTTAGATAAATTCACTTAAAAATGTGGCTAACCGCCAATATACTTAGATCAGGCTGAGTGTAGGGGGGAAGGGGGGGTATAATTTCTTAATTTGTTTATACCACAGTTCCCTCCTATCACCCTGAGAATACTGCTATCCCAGGTGGGGATATGTGGAGACATACATTACCTAAGAATGTTGTATAAATAAATACCATGTATCACCACATCTCATATTTCTCCCCATCTATCATATGGGTAACAGATCAAATTTGTAGATCTAGCCTGGAGATGATTTAGAGCAGGCATGCTCAACCTGCGGCCCTCCAGCTGTTGCAAAACTACAACTCCCAGCATTCCCAGACAGTCTACAGCTATCAGCCTGCAGCAGGGCATGGTGGGAGTTGTTGTTTTACAACAGCTAGAGGGCCACAGGTTGAGCATGGCTGATTTAGAGGCTCAGTGGGTGCTATTGTCTCTGTGGCTCTTATTCAGCCTACTGCACCTCTTCCCTTATACCCCCAACACCTCCAGACAAGCACTCATGTATCCTTGTAACCCTATTGCGTCTGCTCGACGCGTTTCTATGCCCCCTGAGTTGCTACTGGCATGTCCTCAGGAGCAGAAGACAAAGTACAAGGCTATTTCCATCTGCCGCATAGAAATGAATGGGAGCAGGGGCCGCGCGTGCGCAGTGCGCTCCCATTCACTTGTATGGGAGCAGCGGGGAGCAGCACTTGGTGGTGGACCTCCAGCCACCGCTCCGTTCTCCTTGTAGGCGCGGGTCCCAGAGGTGGGACATGCACCTATCAGACAATATGCCCCCATTGTATGTGATGGGAATACCCCTTTACCTCTCTCTGCAGTTTCCAAGGCTGAGGGTTGCAGGTCCTATATCCAGATGGCCATTCTGTCTCAAAGTGTGGTGGGTGCCAAATAGTGTTTCTTGGATGAGGCTTCTCTTTGGGCCTACTTGGCAGGAGCTCACAGATGTTGGTCTTGCTTCTAGCTCTGCTCACTAGCCAGGGGGCGGGAACAGTCAATCACCCTGGAATCTCTGCTAACACTGCCAGTGATAACTGTTTGTTGCCCACACATAACCATGCGGGATACACAATGAAATGAGTCCTTTCAACATTAAATCACAGCATATAACTGTTAAAAAAAAAACTACTTTTAGCAGTGATCCGCTGGGTCATTGCATAGGGAGGCACTAAGGGGGCAATTGTACTGTATGCGGGGCAGGCATTTTTACTGTAGGGGGGCACTAAGGAAGCCTTACTACTGTGAAGGGCCACTTAGGGGCCCTGTCTGCGGGCAACATATGTGGCATCATGGAGTGGAAGGCAAATGAGGGCACTAAGGGTGTATCTACTGTGTGGAGGGCACTGAGGAGGCATCACTCATGTGAGGGGGCACTAGGATGCCTTTACTGTGTGGAGGGCACTAGGGGCATTACTCATGTGAGGGGGCACTAGGACACCTTTACTGTGTGGAGGGCACTGAGGGGGCATCACTCATGTGAGGGGCCACTAGGACACCTTTACTGTGTGGAGGGCACTAGGGGCATCACTCATGTGAGGGGGCACTAGGACACCTTTACTGTGTGGAGGGCACTGAGGGGGCATCACTCATGTGAGGGGCCACTAGGACACCTTTACTGTGTGGAGGGCACTAAGGGGGCATCACTCATGTGAGGGGGCACTAGGACACCTTTACTGTGTGGAGGGCACTAAGGGGGCATCACTCATGTGAGGGGGCACTAGGACACCTTTACTGTGTGGAGGGCACTGAGGGGACATCACTCATGTGAGGGGGCACTAGGACACTTTTACTGTGTGGAGGGCACTAAGGGGACATCACTCATGTGAGGGGCACTAGGACACCTTTACTGTGTGGAGGGCACTAAGGGGGCATCACTCATGTGAGGGGGCACTAGGACACCTTTACTGTGTGGAGGGCACTAAGGGGGCATCGCTCATGTGAGGGGGCACTAGGACACTTTTACTGTGTGAAGGGCACTGAGGGGACATCACTCATGTGAGGGGGCACTAGGACACCTTTACAGTGTGGAGGGCACTAAGGGGGCATCACTCATGTGAGGGGCCACTAGGACACCTTTACTGTGTGGAGGGCACTAGGGGCATCACTCATGTGAGGGGGCACTAGGACACCTTTACTGTGTGGAGGGCACTGAGGGGGCATCACTCATGTGAGGGGGCACTAGGACACCTTTACTGTGTGGAGGGCACTGAGGGGGCATCGCTAATGTGAGGGGGCACTAGGACACCTTTACTGTGTGGAGGGCACTAAGGGGGCATCGCTCATGTGAGGGGGCACTAGGACACTTTTACTGTGTGAAGGGCACTGAGGGGACATCACTCATGTGAGGGGGCACTAGGACACCTTTACAGTGTGGAGGGCACTGAGGGGGCATCACTCATGTGAGGGGGCACTAGGACACCTTTACAGTGTGGAGGGCACTAAGGGGGCATCGCTCATGTGAGGGGGCACTAGGACACTTTTACTGTGTGAAGGGCACTGAGGGGACATCACTCATGTGAGGGGGCACTAGGACACCTTTACAGTGTGGAGGGCACTAAGGGGGCATCACTCATGTGAGGGGGCACTAGGACACCTTTACAGTGTGGAGGGCACTAAGGGGGCATCACTCATGTGAGGGGGCACTAGGACACCTTTGCTGTGTGAAGGGCACTGAGGGGGCATCCTTGACATTGTCACTGTGGGGACACTATTACTGTGTGCCTTACAGAGGACACTATGAAAGTGTGTGGGGCACAAAGTGGCACCGTTACTGTGTATAACAGGGCTCTGGCGGTAGTGGGTATGTATGGGCAGTTATTAGGCGGGTCTAGAGAAATAACAGAAAACATCATGCTGCGCCACAAGGGTCGTCCATCCCTCTATTATTTTAAAGTTGGAAGGTGTGGACACAGCGCATGGACACAAGTGCCACTATTTCTAAAAAACATAACTGCGCCATGCTTGTCTCAGCAGGCCCCATAACAATTAATCAGCCAGTTACATCTACTACAGGGCTACAGACATACAACCGCCACATGAGGCTCGTTACTTGTAGACATTGAATTTGTCATCAGAAACGAGTCTTTGTTGCACTTCTTTGGCAGAAAATGAAGCGAGGATTTCTCCGGGAGCCGCCACACTTTGGACTCTTATCCCAGAGAACTTTGATATGGTGAAGATGAGTTCAGTCTCGTCTTAGCTGAATCACTAGATCCGGGCCAAGCGCAGAATTGTGCTGAGCTTGCGTATAAAGTCACGAGGAACGCTTCAGCTCTGCAGGGAGGCGGCCATGCCGGGGCCCAAACTACATGAGTAATCGCCAGCAGCAGCAGATCACACAGCAAATCCGCCCAGCGATGCACGAGACGGGGGAGTCGGTGACGAGTCCGACAGGAGCGGCAGTGGCAGCCATTAGTCACTTTCACTTATATATAAATATTACTTAAAGGGGTATTCCAAGGGGTGGATGGCCTAGATCTGTGGAGGTGCGACCAGTGGGACCCCCCGCTGGGACCACTGGAGATTGGCAAGTACAATGCTCAGCTAGCTTCACGTAGTCCCATTGAGTTTTGATGGAGGTGCAGTGTTCGACCACCTATCCATTCAAATGGGGGAACCGATCCCGAGGATAGATCCTCAAATGGAAGTCCCGGAAAACCCCTTTAACTGTATGTGACGTGTCACTGACATATGGTAAATGTGCTTCTTGGGAAAACCCCTTTAAAAAACCCCCAAGAGTCCCTATCTGCCATTCAGTTCAGATCCTTGGTATTATTAATGCAGAAGACGGCTATAGTTAACCCTTCAGATACCAGAGAAGATTAGCAGTCACGTTAGCGGCTGCTCATGCGCTCGGTGTCAGCCGGATAGTCCTGTCCCCCGGGGTCTAATTATAAGACGCTTATTTTAGAACCTGTTTACAACGAAGAGCCGGTGTCAGAAGCGCAGCGCAGGCTGTAATCCTGAGACGTACACGAAGAATCGTCTTTTCGCAGCCTCTCGTCATGTGGATATTACCTCAGCGGCCGTCATCATGGCGCAGTGACTGGGAAGAACGGACTGGGATTGTCTGGGATTACTGCCTATAGGCCACGCTAAGCCTCGTGTTAGCCGGTCAGCACATAGAATACAGGCTGCCAAAAACAGCAGCCGCATTCACTGCAAGGCAATAGCAGGAGCCAGCGCCGTAAAGTCGGAACTGCTGATATCACATGAGGGAATTGCCAGTTATTTATCTGTACGCTCCAGTAACCGCCATACATTTCTATATAAACGTCTCCCGTGGTATTCGGGATGGACAGGCCTTAAAACTAGGTGAAAACCAATTTAAAGAGGAGCTCTACCCTCTCCTGCCCTGTCTCTTTTAGTGACTACTTACATTCCCCATGTGATAATAATTCGGAAGCATCTATTCCTGTGACTCTTTGTCGCGTCATTTCTCTATTATTCCTACTAGAACAGGGATCAGCAACCTCCGGCTGTTCTGAAACCACAACTCCCAGTATGCTCCATTCACCTTTATAGGAGTTAGGCAGAACAGAACAGCCGAGGATGTTTGTATGCTGGGAGTTGTAGTTTCACAGCAGCTGGAGTGCCGAAGTTGGTGATCCCTGTACTAGAAGTTAAAGGGGTTATCCGACACTAAGAAATGCCCCTCCATATGCAGGGCTTATGCACTCGAACGTATTTTCTTTCCGTGTCCTTCCTGTTTTTTTTGCGGACCGTATACAGAACCATTCATTTCAATAGGTCCCCCAAAAAAACGGAAGTTACTCCCCGTGCATTCCGTTTATGTATATCCGTATTTCCATTCCGCAAAAAATTTGAACATGTCCTATTATTGTCTGCATTACGGACATAGATAGTACTGTTCTATTAGGGCTCAGCTGTTCCATTCCGCAAAATACAGAATGCACATGGACGTCATCCATATTTTTTTCGGATCCAGTTTTTGCAGACCACAAAATACATACGGTCGTGTGCATGAGCCCTAATTCTACTTACCTGGCTCCCGGCGTCGCTCCAGGTCCCCGCACTGCCGCTGCTTGTCCCCGTGCGCGGATGAAAACATCCTGTGTCGGGGGTGAGCAGCCAATGGCAGACGAGGACGAGCCTCACTGGTGTCACCCGCGATGTTAGGAAGGCTCGTCCCCATCCCCGCTTACTATTGGCTGCCCCCAAACCCCCCCGATACCAGACGTTTTCAGCCACACATGGGGAGAAGCAGCAGCGGCGGTGCAGGGATCAGGAATGGCGTAGGGAGCGGGGAGCCAAGTAAGTAGAATTAGGCCTCTTGCACACGAATGTGTGCGCCCTGCGGCCGTGCTGCGGCCCGCAATGCACGAATACCACAGATCGCTGACCCATTCACTTTAATGGGTCCGCGATCAGGCCATTCCGCAAAAAGATAGGACATGTTCTGTCTTTTTGCGGAACGGAAGTACGGGACGAAACCCCACGAAAGCACTCCGTAGTGTTCCCGTGCTTCCGTTCCGCATCTACGGATTTACGGACCCATTGAAGTGAATGGGTCCGCATCCGTGATGCGGAATGCACTCAGAACGTTGCCCGTGTATTGTGGATCTGCAAATGCGGTCCGCAATACGGCCACGGAGTGCACCCTAAGGCCTCATGCACATGACCGTTGTTCGGGTCCGCATCCGAGCCGCATTATTTGCGGCTCGGGTGCGGACCAATTCACTTCAATGGGGCCGCAAAAGATGCTGACAGCACTTCGTGTGCTGTCCGCATCCGCTGCCCTGTTCCGTGGCCCCACAAAAAAAATATAGCATGTCCTATTCTTGTCCGTTTTGCGGACAAGAATAGGCATTTCTACAATGGGCCGCCCGTTACGTTCCTCAAATTGTGGAAGGCACACTGGTGGCTTCCGTTTTTTACGGATCCGCGTGTGCATGAGGCCTTAGTGTGAAGGGCCCAGCATATGGGGGGGGGGGGCATTTGTTAGTGTTGGATAACCCCTTTAAGAATGACTTGCCGGCAGTCTGCAATAAAGGTCTATCTGGGTGTTACCACTTGGGGAGGGGGGGGGGGGGGTGTCCCTGCTCAGTCTTACATGGCAGCTCTGATTGCATAGTGAGACTGTGCAGGGACCCCCCCCCCCCCCCCATCCAAACTGGTAACACCCAGATGGACCTTTATTGCAGACTGTTGGCAATTCATTCTTAGCTTCTAATAGAGGAATAATAGAGGAATGACACAACAGAATAGTTGCTCCTGAATTGTTATCACATGGGGAATGCGAGTAGTCACTAAAACGGACATTTCAGGAGGGGGGGGGGGGGGGGGCGCTACTCTTTAAAAATGGTTGCAAACTCAATGTCACTTTAAGAAGGCTCAAAGACCTTGTGTCCCAAAAGCTTTTGTACGAGCACATCAATAATATATTGGAGAATACAGAAGAGATGGCAGGAGGAGGATGTGGTGTAACCGTTTCACTGCAGAGGATGCGTTATGGGATGCAGGTGTCAGCGATAGAGAGGAGGTTGTGTTCGTGCGGCCAGATGCAGCATCAGAGTCTTTGAAGGGATGGGGAGATAAGGGAGAATGACCCTTCATGCAAAACATGGCGGCATTCATCCAATAACAGCACCACACCTGTCCACAGGTCGTGTTTGGTATTGCAACTCAGCCCCATTCACTACAATAGAGCCAAGCTGCCATTCCTGATGCAACCCACGGACAGGTGGGGGTCATGTACAATCCTGTACACGTCCTTCGAAGGGGTACTCCGATTATACAAAGATATGATCGGGGAGGTCTGACCTCTGGGATCCCCATGAACCCGAGAATGAAGGGGACACATTGCTTACGTAGCACTACATGCCGCCACATCTGTCCACCCATCACTTACCCCAAAAAGTCTACATGCTTCTACACGTGATGTTTCTCAAACATATACCTCCATGTTTAAAGAGCAACTGTCAGCAGCATCAACCCTATTAAACCAGGTCTTCTGCCTGGTGGGGCTGATACTGCTGATTATAATGATTGTGAAAATTACTGTGAAAAAATACTTTTATTCCTAATGCAAATGAGGCCTTCAGTGCGACGAGGGGAGGGGCCAATATTGGAAAGTAGAGGAGCCGTGGTGAACTGAGAAGTTAGGCCCCACCCCTTGGTGCGCTAAAGCCCTCATTTGCATAAAGGGTAACAGGTATCATATTGATCAGTAAAATCAACCCTACCATACTACATATCAGGTTTACTGGGGTTGATCCTGCTGTCAGGCACTTTTTAATCTGTGCATGTTTTAGACAATGCACTAACTCCAATTTTGCACACCCTTTGGTTCTATCTGTTATATTCTGTAGGGTTTTTGGACTGTCATAGGTTAGATTTATAGAGTTTTGCAGTTCGACGAATAAGAACTTGTCGATTCTGTATCTAAAGTCAAATAACCTCTCACGTCTGGAATCCCTCTCGTTTCTTCCCCTTCATACTGAATCCTGATAAAGTCTGGGATAAATGATGCCGCAGTCATATTTACAGACGACGTCTCCGCTCCTCAAGACGTCATGTCTGGCCGAGGATAAATGTTCTTCATGGGCCAAACCCTTTAAATTGTATCTGCACCTTTCAACATCATAGTCTTTTTAGGTTCGATAACTTGTGCTTTCATTTTTTAGATATATCTTTATCCGTTTTTCTTATACAGAGCTCCAAACCTGCTGCAGAGAGATAGAGAAAAAATCCTGAATACTTACAGCCACCACTAGAGGGAGCTCCCGAGTATACTGTATAAAGAGCATGCAGAGGGCTCCCTCTGGTGGATACCAGTGGCAACCAGAATTTGATTGTGTCTATGCAGGGGATTCAGAGCAGGTATGGAAGCTCTAATAGGAGTTTCAACAATTCAAGGACATGCAGTGATTTATATTTTCTAGTGGACAGAATGTTAAACCTGCAATAATCCATACTGCGGCCTAGTCTTTGCACAGTTGTGTTTATTTTCAGTTTTATAGTGCACTATCTCCTTTTGCAGTGAATGAAAATGCCTTTTTCCAGTGGTAGATCAGCGCTGGTTCTCGATGCCCTTGTTCTCGGAGTCACATTCTCCAGTGTGTAATCTTCTTTGTGTGCAGATGAGTAATATTTCCTTCCTGAGGCCACATCTGGACAACTAACCACGTGGTCGCTTCAAGGCTTAATAACCTTGTGTTATGAAAAAAAAAAAGATGCAAGAAATCCTCATTGTTCCTGTAGCCTTTTGAATAATTCAATATTACATTTATGTTGTTACATTCTGTAACTATGTAGCAGTTTTACCCTTTGCAATGCAGCAGAATTGACGTCAGAATCTGCCTGCGGATTTTCACATGGGTTTGTCACCGATTTTGATATGGATCTTAGGTGGATTTTCTGTGTCCACACGGAGGATTTCAGTGTGTTTTTAGCACTGAAATCCACGTAAAAAAATGCAACAGAAGCCTCCCATTGTTTATTTATTTATTTTACGCACTTATATAGCGCTGCTATATTCCGCAGCGCTTTACAGACATTAGCGTCATACGGCGCAGATTTGTACTCCGCATTGGCGTAGGTTCACATGGAGCATGTTCTCTGCAACAAAGTCCTCCTCGTATCCCATGGCAGAGATTGTGATTTCTTTCGTGGGTTTTCACGCGGACCCGCTGTTAGTTTAGCGAAGGGTCTGTGCGGTAACTGCACCAAGAATGGACCATAGTTGAAAACAATGAGAGGTGGTTTCAGCACAGATTCTGCACAGTTTTCGGAACCTAAGAAGAGCTGAAACTTGTCTCAAACTGCACCACAGAACCGGATTTCACGGCAGCGCAAACTGCAAACCATGGCAGAAGCACAAGGGTCAGCCTCAGATCCCTGGCATGTTCCAAAAAAAAAGTATGCACAGATTTGAAATCTGCTGATGGAAAATTCTGCATAGTATGAACTATGTCTCAAATGCACATAACAAAAGAGTGGGAAACGAATGCACTTTGTGATGAGGATTTTGGCCTGGAGATCCTATTGCCTTGCAACCTTGCAAAATCTGCCATGTCTTTGCCCTTAAAATGCAATAGACTTATGTGCCCATGCAGTAAATAAAGTCCATTGTATGACTTTGTTGTCATTTATCATGTAGCAGCTAATACAAGGCACCTACTAATGTATTGTTATTGGCCATATTGCTTCCTTTGCTGGCTTCATTCATTTTTCCATCACATTATACATGGCTCATATCCAGGGGTTACGGCCACCGCTGCAGCACAGATATGAGGTGGCTGGGATGTGAGCTGCTGCGCATGAGTGCCTATGTGTACTCCCATGGTCCAGGCCACCATAGAGGCCGGTGCTTTTTCCTATAGTGTGTAAGCACGACCACCGCTGGTGAATTGCAGGATGGTCGCAACCCCCTTTCTTTCCTTTTATGAACCATTTCTGATTTTGGCTTCCAAACCTGCATGCAGAGATCTGACCGCGTGGCCGTACCCTTAATCTCCCTATGACAAGGGTCAACCTTCAAAATACAGGACATGGTGAGGACCTCAGAGCAGAGGAGCTGCAGGTACAGATACTATGACCAACTGTAAGAAGTGAGGCTGAAGGTCAGGACGATTTTGGATGAGGTGTGGTTGTGTACAGTGTCTGGACTCGGATAGTACTCCACAGGACTTTTATGCAGAAGACGAGCGGCTGTAAACCCTGGAAGCTCCGATGACTGACACAAGTCACGTTATTTCACGCGGGCCAATGCCTGGCGATAACAAACCGATCGGGGCTCACTTAAAGGGCTTTTTACACTGCTCGGTGCAGACTGTATGGGGATGAATGAGATCGAGCACCCACGTGCCGTATATTATCGGCAGGACATCCTCTGTATGCACAGTGATGATTATTGACCTTTGTAAGGGCGCCTTCACACGTGGCAGATTTTGTGGCGGAAAATTCTGTAATTGAAAATCAGTTCCATTCACCTTAAAGGGGCTTTGCAGAAATCCATGTGCTTGCTGCCCCATTTCAAATAAATGGAACTGATTTTCAGTCGCTGAATTTTCTGACACAAAATCTACCTTCATAAAAGGTCAATAAGGGCCTTG
This sequence comes from Bufo gargarizans, assembly GCF_014858855.1. NCBI lineage: Eukaryota > Metazoa > Chordata > Amphibia > Anura > Bufonidae > Bufo > Bufo gargarizans. The sequence goes on along the minus strand of NC_058090.1, from coordinate 7,281,384 downwards.
TCAGGGCCACGTGCCCGATCCTCATCTCCCAGTCCGGAGGCCCCATTAGATGGTCAGCTAGTCCCGCCATAATCAGCGTGTATGACCGTGTTACTGCCGGCGGCAGGCATCAGCCCTCTAGGAACGCGTCTGGACCCTTTTCTTTTCCTTAGGTTGAAAGATTCTGGACCCAGGAGCTTGTAGGGAAAAAATAGGAAAGGAAAAGAGAATTCAGGCCGTTTCCTTGAAGAAACAATCGGGAAAAGATAACCTATTGGCACCGCTTAAAGATCCCGTCGTGGTGAACGGCACCGGATACAAAGGACCTATATTGGTGACATGTTGCGGGTCCTCAAGCATCACCGATAGGAGTTGTCCTTCTACATTTCTGTCCATAGACCGGAATATTCAAACGATTGTAGTGGATCAATAGTCGCACGTGCACAGATTTTGGGTCATCTAACCCGTCGTTATTGTGACATGCGCCTTTGGGACATTACGCAGCAGGGGCATCGCGTTTCGTGCAGGATGTAAATGTGGTTATAATATTCATGGCAGATTGAATTTCCGTCTTGGGGGGGTTTTATTGGCACAAACTGCAGAGATTGTAAAAATAAAACTTCTCCGTCCACGATGGGAGTAGTCATGGTGAATCACGCTGTGTCTTTACTAGGAACCCGCTACTATCATCCCCAACCAGCAGATCTTTATTTAAAGGGCAAGGTGCACATTTTTTGCCCAGCTGTATGGTTCCCTTTATTCTGCAGCATGGTAAATTAGTGGGCACTTGTGTAGGTAAGTACCGAAAAAGCTGTAAGTGAGAGCATTTACAACCCACTACTTTGGGAGACAGTTTGGGGTTCTGTAAGCACCGAGGCGACCTGTCCTGATTGTATATCATGGCAACTTCATAGAGCATCCAAAGCAGATGTGGATCCCACCTTATGGATAGTTGCAGCAGGTAACCTTGTGAACATTTACAGGTGACAATGTGAAAAAGCAGAGATGCAGTGTAAAACATGGGGGAAAAGAGCAGGAACTTGATCTGGTAAGACACAGATGGATTTTAGACCACCTTACTTCCACCGGACAATGTGGCTAAGCTGGAGTGGCTGACCCCCAGACCGCAGGTCTACATCACCCGTAGTTTACATCTCATTTGTGGATTACAAGTGCGTTTTCTTTTAATTGTTAAATGTCTGGACCCGGGATCTGCAGGTAAAGCGTGCGGACTGTAGTATTCCTCCGCGGCATTATGTTTCCTGGCCACTTGACAGGTTATAATTAGGCCCATCCCTATGTTCCCCGGAGCCAGTTCAGAACATACAGTCATCGCTTATTCACACACTGGGGATAGCCAGCCAAGAGCTTCACCGGCGGCAGAACAAATATTCACAAATTTACATATAAGACCTGGCGCATTTCCCCCCCAAAATGCATCAGCTCCAACAGCCATCAGTCTAGGTACAGCGCCGTGCGTCAGGTCCGGTTATCTGCAGCGAGCAGAGCGGCGTCCAGTGACCATAATGTTACCTGTAAAGGTTTCTCTGCTGCTTGTTTTGTGACAACAGTAAAAATCATATAAAACCGCACAGTAACATTTTATGCTTTCCTGGCAGTGACAGAACCAGATGACACCACCTGGTACCAGCCATTGCCGGAATATCTCAGACCTGAACACACGTTCTTAGGGATGTTTTTATTTTAGCAAAAGTTTAGGAAGTTACAGATACTGGCCCCATCAATACCAGGTCGATCAGCTGTATGCAGAGGCCGCAGCGTTCCAAAGGCTGTGCCTGGGACTAAGCTGCAGTGATCTGCAATACTAAGCACCGCCACTAGAGCGCTGTGGCGCCTTTAGGGTCCATTCACACATCCGCAAAATGGGTCCGCATCCGTTCCGCAATTTTGCAGAACAGGTGTGGACCCATTCATTTTGGTAATGGGTCATGTGATGAGCGCAGTGGCGTCTCCCAAGTCCTCAAAGAAGAAGAAAGAAGACGAGCCGGGCTGCGCGAACAAGTGGATGAGGTGAGTTTAATTTTAAATTTACTTAGCATTTAGTAGTAAGAATGCTAATATTTTCCCTTATTACCATGTTATAAGGGGAAAAAATAATGATTGGGTCTCCATCCCGATCGTCTCCTAGCAACCGTGCGTGAAAATCGCACCGCATCCGCACTTGCATGCGAATGCTTGCGATTTTCACGCAGCCCCATTCACTTCTATGGGGCCTGCGTTAGGTGAAAAACGCACAATATAGAGCATGCTGCGATTTTCACGCAACGCACAAGTGATGCGTGAAAATCACCGCTCATGTGCACAGCCCCATAGAAATGAATGGGTCCGGATTCAGTGCGGGTGCAATGCGTTCACCTCACGCATTGCACCCGCGCGGAAAACTCGCCCGTGTGAAAGAAGCCTTAGTCAGCTGATCAGCGAGAAAGCCAGGAGCCGGACCCTGGCTGACATCGATCTGAAATTGAAGGGATCAATATTGTAAACCCGAATAACTGCTGCTCGCTTCTCCCACAGATGGCAGTTTACACGCTGTGCAGACAAAGTAAGGTTATTGCTGTGATTCTCACAAAAATTGCTGCAAAACTCTGCGGTTCTCGCCAAGTGCTTCCAAATCCTCATACACCTGCATGCTTGGCCAAGCTTGCATGTGTTCTTAATAGGGAGAGGGGGATAAGACACCAGAGACACATCAGGCAGCAGCTTATCTCCCTACTAACAAAAGGATCGGACATGTTGAACTCCAGCTGCCCGATCTTCTTTCTGCCATCAGAGAAGAGTCAGGACGTCCCCATACACATTAGACGGGGGGCTGGTCGACCATCATCTAATATGTCTGGGGGCATTACTGGGGGCAGTGAAAGGACATTACTGGGGGCAGTGAAAGGACATTACTGGGGGCAGTGGAAGGATATTACTGGGGGCAGTGGAAGGATATTACTGGGGGCAGTGGAAGGATTTTACTGGGGGCAGTGGAAGGATATTACTGGGGGCAGTGCAGGGACATCACTGGGGGAAGTGGGGGATATTACTGGGGGCAGTGGAAGGACATTACTGGAGACAGTGGAAGGACATTACTGGGGGTAGTGGAAGTACATTACTAGGGGCAGTGGAAGGACATTACTGGGGGCAGTGGGGGACATTACTGAGGGCAGTAGAAGGACATTACTGGGGCAGTGGAAGGACATTACTGGGGGCAGTGGAAGGACATTACTGAGGGCAGTAGAAGGACATTACTGGGGGCAGTGGAAGGATATTACTGGGGGCAGTGGAAGGATATTACTGGGGGCAGTGGAAGGATATTACTGGGGGCAGTGCAGGGACATCACTGGGGGAAGTGGGGGATATTACTGGGGGCAGTGGAAGGACATTACTGGAGACAGTGGAAGGACATTACTGGAGACAGTGGAAGGACATTACTGGAGACAGTGGAAGGACATTACTGGGGGCAGTGGAAGGACATTACTGAGGGCAGTAGAAGGACATTACTGGGGGCAGTGGAAGGATATTACTGGGGGCAGTGAAAGGATATTACTGGGGGCAGTGCAGGGACATCACTGGGGGAAGTGGGGGATATTACTGGGGGCAGTGGAAGGACATTACTGGAGACAGTGGAAGGACATTACTGGGGGTAGTGGAAGTACATTACTAGGGGCAGTGGAAGGACATTACTGGGGGCAGTGGGGGACATTACTGTGGACGCTATAGGGACTGGGCAGTACGGGAGTAGGGAGGGGGGGGGGCGCGATCCAAGGTTTTCCCTGGGGCCCATAGAACTCTAATTCTGGCTGGGGGCCCCACTGATCATGAGAGCTAGAGCCCTGTACCCCCTGCAGCCCTCCTGAAATTAACGGAGCAGCTGGTGGCACAAGCGTGTGGCTGCTCCATTCATTTCTATGGGAGTTCTGGAAACAGCCCAGTACAGCGCTCACCTATCTCTGGGATTCCTATAGAAATGAATGGAGCAGCCGCACACATGTGGGGGCGGCAGGGGGTACTGGGCCCCATTCTTGTGATCGGTGAGGCTCCCAGCAGTAGGACCCCCGCGGATCTAATACTTATTCCCTATCCTGTGAATAGGGGATAACGTCTAACAACCGGAGTCCCAAGCCTGTAGCTGCTCCTCTCTTCTGACCCCATGATGACACTTCCTGCCTGGGCTCCAGCTTCAGCAAGGTGCAGTTACTCCCAGGGCAGTACTGGCTGTTTACAGGCTCGAATGCAAACACTGCACATGTTTATCATGTCAGGCTGGATTACTGGTTGAACTGGTTTATAATTTCACATTCACATGTATGTATTGCAAAATTAATTGGTCACACTGTAATTCCTACCCTGCCGATCCTGAGCACGTGACATGAGTGTCCACTGAAATGAATGGGGGATGTGGAAAAAGCTGTGAACCCAGGACTGGGATCTGAGGGGGTCCGCGGTCAGCCCCCTACCGATCACACTTCTATTGTGGAAATACCACTTCAAATAACTGACTGAACTACAATACACTTCCAGCTATTTCTCTTTATAATCCATGTGTTTTGTGTTTAGCCGCTGGATTTCTATGGTTAGGGGGTAATTATTAGATCAGTGGGGGTCCTACCGCTCGGAGCAGGGTGTAACGATCGCGGTGGCAGGGGGTAAGGGGCCCGCTTCCCTCACATGTACCAGGGCCCGACACTGTCACTGTACTTCATGCAGGGCCCCGTCAGTGCGCTCTCTACAGCAGCGGTCGGTCCGGCATCTATTGGCCCCAGCGCTGCCCTACTAGTAGTATTCACAAACCAAGCGGGTGGCTGGTGCCTGAATAACAGCGGTCAGGCTCTGCCTACCCGAGTCATACGTGAATATTACTAGTAGGGCCTCGATGAGGCCTGATAGATGCCGGACAGACGCATGTGATGCTGCTGTGGCGAGCGCTCTGATGGGGCCCGGCATGAAGTACAGTGACTGTGTCGGGCCCTGTTACATGTGAATGAAGACTGGGGGAAATTACTGGGGCCAGTGTGAGAATGAACATTACTGGGGGCGGTGAGGGACATTACTGGGGGCGGTGAGGGACATTACTGGGGGCGGTGAGGGACATTACTGGGGGCCGTGAGGGACATTACTGGGGGAAGTGAGGGACATTACTGGGGGCAGTGAGGGACATTACTGGGGGAAGTGAGGGACATTACTGGGGGCCGTGAGGGACATTACTGGGGGCCGTGAGGGACATTACTGGGGGCCGTGAGGGACATTACTGGGGGCCGTGAGGGACATTACTGGGGGCCGTGAGGGACATTACTGGGGGAAGTGAGGGACATTACTGGGGGCAGTGAGGGACATTACTGGGGGCCGTGAGGGACATTACTGGGGGCCGTGAGGGACATTACTGGGGGAAGTGAGGGACATTACTGGGGGCAGTGAGGGACATTATTGTGGGCTGTGAGGGACATTACTGGGGGCCGTGAGAGACATTACTGGGGGCAGTGAGGGACATTACTGGGGGCCGTGAGGGACATTACTGGGGGAATTGAGGGACATTACTGGGGAAAGTGAGGGACATTACTGGGGGCAGTGAGGGACATTACTGGGGGAAGTGAGGGGCATTACTGGGGACCGTGAGGGACATTACTGGGGGCCGTGAGGGACATTACTGGGGGCAGTGAGGGACATTACTGGGGGCCGTGGGAGACATTACTGGGGGCAGTGAGGGACATTACTGGGGGCCGTGAGGGACATTACTGGGGGAAGTGAGGGACATTACTGGGGGCCGTGAGAGACATTACTGGGGGCAGTGAGGGACATTACTGGGGGCAGTGAGGGACATTACTGGGGGCAGTGAGGGACATTACTGGGGGAAGTGAGGGACATTACTGGGGGCCGTGAGGGACATTACTGGGGGCCGTGAGGGACATTACTGGGGGCCATGAGGGACATCACTGGGGGCAGTGAGGGACATTACTGGGGGAAGTGAGGGACATTACTGGGGGCAGTGGGGGGACTTTACTTAGGGAGTGGAAGGACATTACTGGGGGCCGTGAGGGACATTACTGGGGGCCGTGAGGGACATTACTGGGGGGCGTGAGGGACATTACTGGGGGCCGTGAGGGACATTACTGGGGGCCGTGAGGGACATTACTGGGGGCAGTGGGGGGACTTTACTTAGGCAGTGGAAGGACATCACTGGGGGAAGTGGCAGTGGGGGGACTACTGGGGCAGTGGAAGGACATTACTGAGGGCAGTGAGGGACATTACTGAGGGCAGTGGAAGGACATTACTGGGGGCAGTGGGGGGACTACTTGGAGCAGTGGAGAGACATCAATGGGGGAAGTGGGGGATATTACTGGGGGTAGTGGAAGGACATTACTGGGGGCAGTGGAAGGACATTACTGGGGGCAGTGGAAGGATATTACTGGGGGCAGTGGGGACATTACTGTGGGCGCTATAGGGACTGGGCAGTGGGGGGGGGGGCGCTATCCAAAGTTTTCCCTGGGGCCCATAGAACTCTAGTTCTGGCTGGGAGCCCCACTGATCATGAGAGCAAGAGCCCTGTACCCCCTGCAGCCCTCCTGAAATTAACGGAGCAGCTGGTGGCACAAGCGTGTGGCTGCTCCATTCATTTCTATGGGAGTTCTGGAAACAGCCCAGTACAGCGCTCACCTATCTCTGGGATTCTTATAGAAATGAATGGAGCAGCCGCACACATGTGGGGGCGGCAGGGGGTACTGGGCCCCATTCTTGTGATCGGTGAGGCTCCCAGCAGTAGGACCCCCACGGATCTAATACTTATTCCCTATCCTGTGAATAGGGGATAACGTCTAACAACCGGAGTCCAAAGCCTGTAGCTGCTCCTCTCTTCTGACCCCATGATGACACTTCCTGCCTGGGCTCAGAATGACATCTGGTGGATCTGCATCACCATGTACATCAACACAAATATACTAAGTAGTTATATACTGTATATGTGGACACATATATAATATTATATACAATTTTGTTGTCAGAGCTCATAACAGGAAGTGTTGTCATGGGGACACAGGAGCTGAGGGACGTTGAGAATGCAGAAAATAATTTATGAGGCAGAGCCTTTGATTGGGGGCTCCTGGTTTTTCTCCTTTAAGGGCATTTCTGAATTTGATATTAAAACAAAGAAACAAAGAACTGAAGTGAGAAAACATCTGCGTGACATTACATGGGATCGCTTTGGTTTATATGTTGTATGTTCCATAAACAACTCAAACTATGAGCTAAAGGTTGTAACACAGTAACACAGTAACATAGTAACACAGTAACATTCATCCATCCAGTTCTGACTATTAGGGCTCATGCACATGAAAGTTTTTTGCGTTCAGTATACTGGCCGTTTTTTTAGTTCCGTATGCGTTACTTAGGGTACTTTCACACTTGCGGCAGAGGATTCCGGCAGGCAGTTCGGTCGCCTGAACTGCCTGCCGGATCCGTCAAAATGTATGCAAATGGCATTTGTCAGACAGATCAGGATCCTGATCCGTATGACAAATGCATTGAAATGCCGGATCCGTCTCTCCGGTGTCATCCGGAAAAACGGATCCAGCATTTATTATTTTTTACTTTTTTTGCGGTCTGAGCATGCGCAGACCGCAATGCCGGATCCGTTTTGCCGGCACACTTGGAAAAAATGCCAAGTGTTCCAGAATTTTGGATGGAGATAAAACCGCAGCATGCTGCGGTATTATCTCCGTCCTGTAAAGTCAAAAAGACTGAACTGAAGACGTCCTGATGCATCCTGAGCGGATCGCTCTCCATTCAGAATGCATTAGGATAAAACTGATCAGTTCTTTTCCGGTATTGAGCCCCTAGGACGGAACTCAGTGCCGGAAAAGAATAGCGCTAGTGTGAAAGTGCCCTTATACTGAACCATTCATTTTAATGGGTCAGCAAAAGAAACTGAAGTGTCTCCGTGTGCATTCTGTTTCCGTATTTCCGTTTTTCCGTTCAAAGATAGCACATGTCCTGTTATTGCCCACAAATCATGTTCCGTGGCTCCATTCAAGTCAATGGGTCCACAAAAAAACAGAACACATACAGAATGTACTCTGTATGGCTTATGTATCCGTTCCGTTTTTGCGGAACCATCTATTGGAAATGTTATGCCCAGCCCAATTTTTTTCTATGTAATTACTGTATACTGTATATGCCATACGGAAAAACGGTACAGAAAATTAAAACGGAACCGGAAACACTACTGAAACAAAAAACGGAAAAACTGATCCGTTAAAAACGGCCCGCAAAACACTGAAAAAGCCATACGGTCGTGTGAACGAGCCTTTATCCTGCAAGGTTGATCCAGAAGAAGGTGGAAAAAAACTCATGAGGTAGAAGCCACTCTAGTAACTACAATGTGTAATATCATTACACTCCAGGCCCCTCGTCTTTTAGCAGCACAACCTCCTCTCTAAGGGCTCATGCACACAAACGTTTTTTGCGTTCCGTATACGGGCCGTATTTTGAGTCCGTATACGGTCCGTATACGGAAACATTCATTTCAATGGGTCCGCAAAACATGCGGACAGCACTCTATGTGCTGTCCGCATCCGTTGCTCCGTTCTGTGGCCCCGCAAAAAATATGAGGCATGTCCTATTCTTGTCCGTTTTGTGGACAAGAATAGGCATTTCTATAATGGGCCTCCTGTTCCGTTCCGCAAATTGCGGAAGGCACGCGGGCGGCATCCATTTTTTGCAGATTCGCAATTTGTGGACCGCAAAAAACCGCACGGTCGTGTGCATGAGCCCCTAGAGAGTTTCATAGTCTCACTGCTGTTACAGTAAAGAGTCCCACAGTCTCTCTGCTCCTACAGTAAACAATCCCATAATCTGACTGCTCTAGTAGTAAAGTCTATAGACTCACTGCTTTTACAGTAAAGAATACAATAGTTTTGTTGCTTTTTCAATAGAGTCCCAAAGTCTTAGGTCTCCTATAGTGAAGAATCCCATAGTCTCATTGCTCTTACAGTAAAGAGTCGTATTGCTTTTACAGTAGAGAGTTCCATTGTCTCTCTGGTCTTAGGCTAGTTTCTAGCGGCAGACATGTCGTAATTTTATTCTGGCCGCCTCTCGGTATGTTTGCCGTGCTTTCGATGTAACTCCGGCCCGCCCCCATTATAGTCAATGGGGCCGGAGTGTACCTCCGGCGGCATGCGTGCACTAGCGGCAGCATGGATCTGGCAGGCTGTTCACCCGCTGGAGCAGCCTGCCAGAGAAGTCTGCCGCTAGTGTGAAACTAGCCTAACAGTAGAGTCCCATAGTATCACTGCTCTTACAGTAAGGAGTACATAGTATTACTGCTCTTACAGCAAGGAGTACATAGTATCACTGCTCTTACAGCAAGGAGTACATAGTCTCACTGCTCTTACAGTAAAGAGTCCATAGTCTCACTGCTCTTACAGTACAGAGTCCATAGTCTCACCGCTCTTACAGTAAAGAGTCCATAGTCTCACTGCTCTTACAGTAAGGAGTCCATAGTCTCACTGCTCTTACAGTAAAGAGTCCATAGTCTCACTGCTCTTACAGTAAAGAGTCCATAGTCTCACTGCTCTTACAGTAAAGAGTCCATAGTCTCACCGCTCTGACAGTAAAGAGTCCATAGTCTCACCGCTCTTACAGTAAGAGTCCATAGTCTCACTGCTCTTACAGTAAAGAGTCCATAGTCTCACTGCTCTTACAGTAAAGAGTCCATAGTCTCACTGCTCTTACAGTAAAGAGTCCATAGTCTCACTGCTCTTACAGTATAGAGTCCATAGTCTCACTGCTCTTACAGTAAAGAGGTCCACAGTCTCACTGCTCTTACAGTAAAGAGTCCATAGTCTCACTGCTCTTACAGTAAAGAGTCCATAGTCTCACTGCTCTTACAGTAAAGAGTCCAATAGTCTCACTGCTCTTACAGTAAGAGGTCCATAGTCTCACTGCTCTTACAGTAAAGAGTCCATAGTCTCACTGCTCTTACAGTAAAGAGTCCATAGTCTCACTGCTCTTACAGTAAAGAGTCCAATAGTCTCACTGCTCTTACAGTAAAGAGTCCATAGTCTCACTGCTCTTACAGTAAAGAGTCCATAGTCTCACTGCTCTTACAGTAAAGAGTCCATAGTCTCACTGCTCTTACAGTAAAGAGTCCATAGTCTCACTGCTCTTACAGTAAAGAGTCAATAGTCTCACTGCTCTTACAGTAAAGAGTCCATAGTCTCACTGCTCTTACAGTAAAGAGTCCATAGTCTCACTGCTCTTACAGTAAAGAGTCCATCGTCTCACTGCTCTTACAGTAAGAGTCCAATAGTCTCACTGCTCTTACAGTAAAGAGTCCATAGTCTCACTGCTCTTACAGTAAAGAGTCCATAGTCTCACTGCTCTTACAGTAAAGAGTCCATAGTCTCCATGCTCTTACAGTAAAGAGTCCATAGTCTCACTGCTCTTACAGTAAAGAGTCCATAGTCTCACTGCTCTTACAGTAAAGAGTCCATAGTCTCACTGCTCTTACAGTACAGAGTCCATAGTCTCACTGCTCTTACAGTACAGAGTCCATAGTCCCACTGCTTTACAGTATAGAGTCCATAGTCTCACTGCTCTTACAGTAAGAGTCCATAGTCTCACTGCTCTTACAGTAAGAGTCCATAGTCTCATCTGCTCTTACAGTACAAGAGTCCATAGTCTCACTGCTCTTACAGTAAAGAGTCCATAGTCTCACTGCTCTTACAGTAAGAGTCCATAGTCTCACTGCTCTTACAGTAAAGAGTCCATAGTCTCACTGCTCTTACAGTAAGAGTCCATAGTCTCACTGCTCTTACAGTAAGAGTCCATAGTCTCACTGCTCTTACAGTATAGAGTCCATAGTCTCACTGCTCTTACAGTAAAGAGTCCATAGTCTCACTGCTCTTACAGTAAAGAGTCCATAGTCTCACTGCTCTTACAGTACAGAGTCCATAGTCTCACTGCTCTTACAGTACAGAGTCCATAGTCTCACTGCTCTTACAGTAAAGAGTCCATAGTCTCACTGCTCTTACAGTAAAGAGTCCATAGTCTCACTGCTCTTACAGTATAGAGTCCATAGTCTCACTGCTCTTACAGTAAAGAGTCCATAGTCTCACTGCTCTTACAGTAAAGAGTCCATAGTCTCACTGCTCTTACAGTATAGAGTCCATAGTCTCACTGCTCTTACAGTAAAGAGTCCATAGTCTCACTGCTCTTACAGTATAGAGTCCATAGTCTCACTGCTCTTACAGTAAAGAGTCCATAGTCTCACTGCTCTTACAGTATAGAGTCCATAGTCTCACTGCTCTTACAGTATAGAGTCCATAGTCTCACTGCTCTTACAGTAAAGAGTCCATAGTCTCACTGCTCTTACAGTATAGAGTCCATAGTCTCACTGCTCTTACAGTAAAGAGTCCATAGTCTCACTGCTCTTACAGTACAGAGTCCATAGTCTCACTGCTCTTACAGTATAGAGTCCATAGTCTCACTGCTCTTACAGTAAAGAGTCCATAGTCTCACTGCTCTTACAGTATAGAGTCCATAGTCTCACTGCTCTTACAGTATAGAGTCCATAGTCTCACTGCTCTTACAGTATAGAGTCCATAGTCTCACTGCTCTTACAGTAAAGAGTCCATAGTCTCACTGCTCTTACAGTAATAGAGTCCATAGTCTCACTGCTCTTACAGTAAAGAGTCCATAGTCTCACTGCTCTTACAGTATAGAGTCCATAGTCTCACTGCTCTTACAGTAAAGAGTCCATAGTCTCACTGCTCTTACAGTAAAGAGTCCATAGTCCTCACTGCTCTTACAGTAAGAGTCCATAGTCTCACTGCTCTTACAGTATAGAGTCCATAGTCTCACTGCTCTTACAGTAAAGAGTCCATAGTCTCACTGCTCTTACAGTATAGAGTCCATAGTCTCACTGCTCTTACAGTATAGAGTCCATAGTCTCACTGCTCTTACAGTATAGAGTCCATAGTCTCACTGCTCTTACAGTAAAGAGTCCATAGTCTCACTGCTCTTACAGTATAGAGTCCATAGTCTCACTGCTCTTACAGTATAGAGTCCATAGTCTCACTGCTCTTACAGTATAGAGTCCATAGTCTCACTGCTCTTACAGTAAGAGTCCATAGTCTCACTGCTCTTACAGTAAAGATCCATAGTCTCACTGCTCTTACAGTACAGAGTCCATAGTCTCACTGCTCTTACAGTAAAGAGTCCATAGTCTCACTGCTCTTACAGTAAAGAGTCCATAGTCTCACCTGCTCTTACAGTAAAGAGTCCATAGTCTCACTGCTCTTACAGTAAAGAGTCCATAGTCTCACTGCTCTTACAGTAAAGAGTCCATAGTCTCACTGCTCTTACAGTATAGAGTCCATAGTCTCACTGCTCTTACAGTATAGAGTCCATAGTCTCACTGCTCTTACAGTATAGAGTCCATAGTCTCACTGCTCTTACAGTAAAGAGTCCATAGTCTCACTGCTCTTACAGTACAGAGTCCATAGTCTCACTGCTCTTACAGTAAAGAGTCCATAGTCTCACCGCTCTTACAGTAAAGAGTCCAATAGTCTCACTGCTCTTACAGTATAGAGTCCATAGTCTCACTGCTCTTACAGTAAAGAGTCCATAGTCTCACGCTCTTACAGTACAGAGTCCATAGTCTCACTGCTCTTACAGTAAAGAGTCCATAGTCTCACTGCTCTTACAGTAAAGAGTCCAATAGTCTCACTGCTCTTACAGTATAGAGTCCATAGTCTCACTGCTCTTACAGTATAGAGTCCATAGTCTCACTGCTCTTACAGTAAAGAGTCCATAGTCTCACAGCTCTTACAGTACAGAGTCCATAGTCTCACTGCTCTTACAGTAAAGAGTCCATAGTCTCACTGCTCTTACAGTAAAGAGTCCATAGTCTCACTGCTCTTACAGTATAGAGTCCATAGTCTCACTGCTCTTACAGTATAGAGTCCATAGTCTCACTGCTCTTACAGTATAGAGTCCATAGTCTCACTGCTCTTACAGTATAGAGTCCATAGTCTCACTGCTCTTACAGTAAAGAATCCATAGTCTCACTGCTCTTACAGTACAGAGTCCATAGTCTCACTGCTCTTACAGTAAAGAGTCCATAGTCTCACTGCTCTTACAGTAAAGAGTCCATACTCTCACCGCTCTTACAGTACAGAGTCCATAGTCTCACTGCTCTTACAGTAAAGAGTCCATAGTCTCACTGCTCTTACAGTAAAGAGTCCATAGTCTCACTGCTCTTACAGTAAAGAGTCCAATAGTCTCACTGCTCTTACAGTAAAGAATCCTATAATCTTGCTGCCCTTATAGTAAGGCTACTTTCACACTAGCGTTTTTGCTGGATCCGGCATGGTTCAGCAAAAACACTTCCGTTACTGATAATACAACAATCTGCATCCATTATGAACAGATCCGTTTCTATTATCTGTAACATTGCCAAGACGTCATGAACACATTCGAAAGTCAATGGGAGACGGATTCGTTTTCTATTGTGGCAGAGAAAACGGATCCGTCCCCATTGACTTGCATTGGAGGTGATGCCGGATCCATCTTGCTCTACATCCCAGGACGGAACGCAAACTACAACATATTGCGGTTTGCTCTCCGGTCTGGGAACACAACTAAACGGAATGCATGTGGTCACTGAGCTTTCCTTGACTCCTGAATGTAATGTATTCCGAGCCCTGGTCAGGAGTCCGGCAGAGCTGTGGAAGATCTCATGGTGGCCATAGTGGTTGTCACACAGCTAAGGGCTAAATACTTGGGAGACTATACTGGGAATTCCTCTATAACCTGCAATGATGATGAGAGTAGTTGGTAAAATGTAATCAGTCTCATGAGCTGTCATCAGGTTTATTAACTCTTCACAGATATGAAAAGCTGCGGGTCAGAGGTTAAGTGGAGAGCTCATTCCGCTTTTATTGCGGGCGCACAGACGACTCCGCCCCCCCCCCCCCCCCCCCGCACACTTGCCCTTTGCCTCCTGTGATAAAACTCAGACATGTCCGCCCCTTTAACCTCTGGGTAACTGACTCCGCTCCCTGCCCCCCTGCTTTAGTCCAGTTTGGAGAACCTCTTCAGATATGTTCTATGGAAGTGTTCCCCAACCTGTGACTCCCAAGCTGTTGCAAAACTACAACTCCCAGCATGCCCTGACAGCCACACGCTCTTAAGATATTCTGGGAGCTGTGGTTTTGTAACAGCTGGAAGGCCAGAAATTGGGGACCATTGCCCTATGGGGTCTGAGGGGTTCAGGCCCCAATCACCTATTAACAGGAGCCACAGGAAACGGTCGTCACATTTGGTCATTGATTCCATTGGGCTTTGCGAGAAAATAATTCATTGGACGGATTCCTCGGGATCACTGGGCACCTGCAGACCATCCTTTGCGATCAGTTGATCATGAAGGGGTCTTTCAGTAAGGGTGCGTTCACATCTGCGTTCTGGTTTCCTTATGGCTTTCCGTTATAACTTACGGAATCCATAAGATGGAAGGACGGATCCGTTATGCTGCCCGTAGACTTGTATTATGACGGAATGTAAAACGGATTCCGTTTTCTTTCCGTCCTAATAGAAGTCTATCTGGAAGCATAACGGATCCGTCTGGTTTCCGTTATGCAAAACGGAGAAAAAAGTCCTGTCGACGGGACTTTGTTTTCCATCTTGCATAACGGGACCCAGACGGATCCGTTATGATTTCCCATAGACTTCTAGTAAGTCTGATCAAAACGGAATGCCTCTGAAGGCTTCCGTTTTTACTTCCATCTTATGGATTCCGTTATTTTCCGTTATAAAATGGTTAGCCATAACGGAATCCAGAACGCAGATGTGAACGCACCCTAACCTGTAAAGGAAAAGGGTGTAGACGTCTTGCAGAAATTCCAGCTATGTCTAGATCCTGGGGGAGACCCAGCAGGTGCACGGAGACTCAGGCAGCGCTTCATGGGAAAACGTATGCAAATAAGCTCTCCTCCAGAATAAGGAAACCTACTTCATGCCACCCACGCCAGAGACTCCTCCACAAGGACGGGGCACCCATGCCTGTGACGTAGTTCTGGGGGTCTAGGATGACAACCCCTGTTAGACATGGCTATCGCCCAGTTTTCCCAGGATCAGATATAGTTAATAACACTTGTAACTTGTAACAATGTTCCAGAGAGGATTCCTTCAGGATCTGTCTTTATGAGTCATTTGGGAAGGAAAGTTTCTATTCAAGGGGTTTTCCTGCAGTCAAATATTAATACCCTGTTTTTAGGATGTTTGACAGGTGAGGGTCTAACCCCTGGACGTGCACCCAGTGACAGAACGAAGGGCTGACTACATTGTAACAGCAGCTCCTGCACACGACCGTTTGCGGATCTGCAAAACACAGATACCGGCTATGTGCATTCCGCATTTTGCGCGACGGAACAGTCAGCCCCTAATAGAACAGTCCTCTGCGGACAAGAATATGACATGTTCTATTTTTTGCGGGGCAGCGGTATGGACATATGGATGCGGACAGCACACGGAGTGTTCTCCGCATCTTTTGCGGCCCCCACTGAAGTGATTGGGTTCACATCTGACCCGCAGAAAATGCGGATCGGATGCGGAACAGATATACGTCCGTGTGCATGAGCCCTCAGGCTGACTGTGCCTGGTGCTGCAGCTCAGACCCATGCAAGTCAATGTGCAGTGACCCAATGGATCACTGCTAAAGAGATAATATTGCAATGTATTGCAAAAGGACTTACCGTGAATGGTTCCTCAACCGAAATGGACTGGCCATCCTGCACCCCGCAATCTGGGCACCTCAGAAAGTGTTAATGAGAACGGAATTGTACACCTGTGGATATTTGGGAAGACTGCAAGGTGTATCTAGAGAGAGGGAAGACTACTACAACCATCATTGCTACTGCCTATATACAACCTTGGGAGAAGCCTACTGTGTGATAAACCTACTGCAGATATATGTACTGCAACTCCCATCATCTACTCAGTAAAGAGAGAGACTTTATTGGAACCAAACGGGTCTGGTCATTGACTCCACAGTTCATCCGCCGGCCGTACTCCTATTCTCATTCCTTACACCCCACCGCTCATCTAACATCAAAGGAACCCCAAGACCCAGGGTGTGCCCCGAAGGAAAGAAGGGTTGCGCCCCTCCAGTCACTGCACGCGAGGCACAGGGAGCGCTAGAGGAAGAAGGATTAGCCACCATGAGGACAGCAACCACCCTCATTGCCACTGCCACCATGCCCATCCTCTGCTGCGCCAGCCGCCACCACCGCCTCCTCTGTGGCCCAGCATGCTGCAAATGCAGTACCAATAAGCAGCAGTACCAGGCACACTCGTATGCATGGCGTTGTGCCCCTTCATTTTGGTGATTGGTAGGCGTCCTGAGGGTTGTACCACCGCCAAACATACATGGATGGTGATTAGAGATGAGCGAACCTCTGTTTTAAGTTCGGCGTCTAAAGTTCGGCTTCCGGTTAGCGGAGAATCCCGATCTGGATCCAGATATGGATTCGGCCTTCCGTTGTGGTCCGTGGTAGCGGAATTAATAATGGCCGATTATTGATTCCGCTACCACGGACCACAACGGAAGTCGGAATCCATATCCGGATCCAGATCGGGATTCTCCGCTAACCGGAAGCCGAACTTTAGACGCCGAACTTAAAACATAGGTTCGCTCATCACTAATGGTGATCTGACACTGACCCCACCCCGGATCCACAAGTTCATACGGTAACCAAACCAGGAACTGCAAACAAAATCAGTTTCCTGAAACATCTGTTGGTTTTCAGATTTCACGCACCTTCTACAAAATATTTTTTTTTTATTTCTGCTTTTGCAAAGATGTGAAATTGAGAACAAGAGCTTTGTGTAGTGTAGAAGACACACGCACATGTGTGACGGTATGTTCACATGCAGCGGTAATGTCACACCAAAAAACCGCAGTAAAAACCTCATCTACGGTAAATACACAGCTCTTAATTATTAGGTCCAAACCTCTGTGCTAACTAATTCCTGCAACCACTACTAAGGGGAGCTCTCTGCGACAATATGTAGTGATCTCCTGAGCTCCCTCTAGTGGTGGCTGTATATATCTGTATGCAGTAATCTCCTGAGCTCCCTCTAGTGGTGGCTGTATATATCTGTATGCAGTAATCTCCTGAGCTCTCTCTAGTGGTGGCTGTATATATCTGTATGCAGTAATCTCCTGAGCTCCCTCTAGTAGTGGCTGTATATATCAGTATGCAGTAATCTCCTGAGCTCCTATTAGTGGTGGCTGTATATATCTGTATATAGTAATCTCCTGAGCTCCCTCTAGTGGTGGCTGTATATATCTGTATGTAGTAATCTCCTGAGCTCCCTCTAGTGGTGGCTGTATATATCTGTATGTAGTAATCTCCTGAGCTCCCCCTAGTGGTGGCTGTATATATTTGTATGTAGTAATCTCCTGAGCTCCCTCTAGTGGTGGCTGTATATATCTGTATGTAGTAATCTCCTGAGCTCCCTCTAGTGGTGGCTGTATATATCTGTATGTAGTAATCTCCTGAGCTCCCTCTAGTTGTGGCTGTATATATCTGTATGCAGTAATCTCCTGAACTCCCTCGATTGGTAGCTGTATATATCTGTATGTAGTAATCTCCTGAGCTCCCTCTAGTGGTGGCTGTATATATCTGTATGTAGTAATCTCCTGAGCTCCCGCTAGTGGTGGCTGTATATATCTGTATGTAGTAATCTCCTGAGCTCCCTCTAGTGGTGGCTGTATATATCTGTATGTAGTAATCTCCTGAGCTCCCTCTAGTAGTGGCTGTATATATCAGTATGCAGTAATCTCCTGAGCTCCCTCTAGTGGTGGCTGTGTGTATCTGTATGTAGTAATCTCCTGAGCTCCCTCTAGTGGTGGCTGTATATATCTGTATGTAGTAATCTCCTGAGCTCCCTCTAGTGGTGGCTGTATATATCTGTATGTAGTAATCTCCTGAGCTCCCTCTAGTAGTGGCTGTATATATCAGTATGCAGTAATCTCCTGAGCTCCCTCTAGTGGTGGCTGTGTGTATCTGTATGTAGTAATCTCCTGAGCTCCCTCTAGTGGTGGCTGTATATATCTGTATGTAGTAATCTCCTGAGCTCCCTCTAGTGGTGGCTGTATATATCTGTGTGCAGTAATCTCCTGAGCTCCCTCTAGTGGTGGCTGTATATATCTGTATGTAGTAATCTCCTGAGCTCCCTCTAGTGGTGGCTGTATATATCTGTATGTAGTAATCTCCTGAGCTCCCTCTAGTGGTGGCTGTATTTATCTGTATGTAGTAATCTCCTGAGCTCCCTCTAGTGGTGGCTGTATATATCTGTATGTAGTAATCTCCTGAGCTCCCTCTAGTGGTGGCTGTATATATCTGTATGTAGTAATCTCCTAAGCTCCCTCTAGTGGTGGCTGTATATATCTGTATGCAGTAATCTCCTGAGCTCCCTCTAGTGGTGGATGTATATATCTGTATGTAGTAATCTCCTGAGCTCCCTCTAGTGGTGGCTGTATATATCTGTATGTAGTAATCTCCTGAGCTCCCTCTAGTCTATGGCTGTATATATCTGTATGTAGTAATCTCCTGAGCTCCCTCTAGTGGTGGCTGTATATATCTGTATGCAGTAATCTCCTGAGCTCCCTCTAGTGGTGGCTGTGTATATCTGTATGTAGTAATCTCCTGAGCTCCCTCTAGTGGTGGCTGTATATATCTGTATGCAGTAATCTCCTGAGCTCCCTCTAGTGGTGGCTGTATATATCTGTATGCAGTAATCTCCTGAGCTCCCTCTAGTGGTGGCTGTATATATCTGTATGCAGTACGCTTTTGAGCTCCCTCTAATGGTTACTGTATATATCTGAATTCAGTAAACCCGATGGATGTCCTTTTAACATCTGCTATGGAGGGGTCTGTGGATGTGGCATTAGTGCCTATGTGTGGCCCAAGTGACTAAGTACACTGTAAAGGTTCCTGGGACGAGCAGGTAAGAGCAGAGGCTTCCTGCATTGATCGCCCCAGTAGGAGGAGAGAAGAGTCCCTCTGTGTCCTGGATCTGATCATAGCAAATGGAAGCCAGAATCTCCCCACATAACGTGAGGTGTGTATGTCCCTCTTCGCCACCTAAACACGATGGGTTTGTAAAGATGAAAGTGCGTGCCTCCTTGTGAGAACCAGCATGCTTATGCACCTCTGTGTAACGGCAACCACCATGCAGATGCGCCTCCTCGGAGAATAAGTCGCCAGTGTCTCTGCAGCATTTGTCCGGCTGGTTTCACCCTCAGTAGAGCCTCCCTATAGGCCGCACTGCATCTCTGTGCCCTGGTAACGTGAGCCTCCAATTTGCCGCAATATCCTCAAAAAGCGGGCGGTCTGTGCGTTACTTCCGCAGCGATTCTGCAGTTATATCGCAGATCTGAACTGGGTGACTGAGTTTCTAGATTATCAGATGCAGAGTAAGTCTTCCTGAAAGTATATCTGCCCATGTTATAAACGAGTGACCTCGCCCATGGGGGGCTTTATGTTAGCGCCCGCTGTCAGTGATGCCGCCCGCTATCAGTGATCCCGCCCGCTGTCAGTGATGCCACCCGCTTGTCAGTGATGCCGCCCGCTGTCAGTGATGCCACCCGCTGTCAGTGATGCCGCCCGCTGTCAGGGATGCCGCCCGCTGTCAGTGATGCCACCCGCTGTCAGTGATGCCGCCCGCTGTCAGGGATGCCGCCCGCTGTCAGTGATGCCGCCCGCTGTCAGTGATGCCGCCCGCTGTCAGTGATGCCGCCCGCTGTCAGTGATGCCGCCCGCTGTCAGTGATGCCGCCCGCTGTCAGTGATGCTGCCCGCTGTCAGTGATGCCGCCGGCTGTCAGCTACGTCAGCAGGTAAAACAAGTTGGACAAGAAAAGCAGCTGCCGGTTCTTGTGACCCTGGGAGCGGCTCCATGTGTCACTGAGCGAAGCGAAAGTGGAAGGAGGGTCAGATGCGGTGACTGACACCCAGGATGTGACATGGGGAACTGGTCCCTTTCTGTGCTCTGAGTATAATGATGTAATATTGCTTTAAGACTTAAAGAGCAATCCTCCCGAAAATCACAAGAAACTGTAAGTCATTGCTGACAAATTCTCAGCATTATATTTAGGGTGACGTCAGCTGCGGAGATCTGTGATAGACCCATTAACACCATTAATGGCGCCATCCAGTCAGCACTGCCCCCGATTTCTGGAGTACAATAGTCATAAATTAAGAGCCGTGCGCCTTTAAAGTGATGTCCCATCTGGATATCTATGGCACATCCATAGGGTATGCCCTAAATGTCTCATAGGTGCTGATGCCTCTTCAGGAACCCGTTCCTATCTAAAAAAAAAACTAAACAGGGCCCCGCTACGGGTTTTCTCCATTCACTGCTATGGGACTTACAAAAACAGCTGAGCTATTCACTGACAGCAAGCAGAAAATAACAGAACCACAAAATGCTTTAGAATATGGGAGAAGCGTGAGAGTTTGCGGCTATGCTGCATGAATGACACTGGTCGCCTCATACATCGGACTGATGCCCCCATGAGGCGGGTACCTCGCTGCTCTACAGGGAACATTCAGATCAGTTTCTAGTTCCTCTTTCCACAGGAAGCGGCGGCCGCGCAGCGTTTGCTTCCTGTCTCTTCCTTCATAGGACTTGATGTCAGATACCAGTAAATCCTCAGTGAATGGACCTGATGTCACCCATGACCTGGAAATCATACAGAACATTTCATCTGCACTCACCTGTGTATGTGTCACAACGTATAACACGGAGAGCAACATACAACATAACACGGAGTGCAACATACAACATAACACGGAGTGTGACATACAACATAACACGCAGTGTAACATACAACATAACACAGAGAGCGACATACAACATAACACAGAGAGCAACATACAACATAACACGGAGTGCAACATACAACATAACACAGAGTGCAACATACAACATAACACGGAGAGCAACATACAACATAACACGGAGTGCAACATACAACATAACACGGAGAGCAACATACAACATAACACGGAGAGCAACATACAACATAACACGGAGAGCAACATACAACATAACGGAGAGCAACATACAACATAACACAGAGAGCAACATACAACATAACACGGAGAGCGACATACAACATAACACGCAGTGTAACATACAACATAACACAGAGAGCGACATACAACATAACACAGAGAGCAACATACAACATAACACGGAGTGCAACATACAACATAACACAGAGTGCAACATACAACATAACACGGAGAGCACATACAACATAACACTGAGTGCAACATACAACATAACACGGAGAGCAACATACAACATAACACGGAGAGCAACATACAACATAACACGGAGAGCAACATACAACATAACGGAGAGCAACATACAACATAACACAGAGAGCAACATACAACATAACACGGAGAGCGACATACAACATAACACGGAGAGCAACATACAACATAACACGGAGAGCAACATACAACATAACACGGAGAGCGACATACAACATAACACGGAGAGCAACATACAACATAACACGGAGAGCAACATACAACATAACACGGAGAGCGACATACAACATAACACGGAGAGCAACATACAACATAACACAGAGAACAACATACAACATAACACAGAGAGCAACATACAACATAACACGGAGTGCAACATACAACATAACACGGAGAGCAACATACAACATAACACGGAGTGCAACATACAACATAACACGGAGAGCAACATACAACATAACACAGAGAGCAACATACAACATAACACGGAGTGCAACATACAACATAACACAGAGTGCAACATACAACATAACACGGAGAGCAACATACAACATAACACGGAGTGCAACATACAACATAACACGGAGAGCAACATACAACATAACACGGAGAGCAACATACAACATAACACGGAGAGCAACATACAACATACGGAGAGCAACATACAACATAACACAGAGAGCAACATACAACATAACACGGAGAGCGACATACAACATAACACGGAGAGCAACATACAACATAACACGGAGAGCAACATACAACATAACACGGAGAGCGACATACAACATAACACGGAGAGGCAACATACAACATAACACGGAGAGCAACATACAACATAACACGGAGAGCGACATACAACATAACACGGAGAGCAACATACAACATAACACAGAGAACAACATACAACATAACACAGAGAGCAACATACAACATAACACGGAGTGCAACATACAACATAACACGGAGAGCAACATACAACATAACACGGAGTGCAACATACAACATAACACGGAGAGCAACATACAACATAACACCGGAGAGCAACATACAACATAACACGGAGAGCAACATACAACATAACGGAGAGCAACATACAACATAACACAGGAGAGCAACATACAACATAACACGGAGAGCGACATACACTAACACGGAGAGCAACATACAACATAACACGAGAGCAACATACAACATAACACGGAGAGCGACATACAACATAACACGGAGAGCAACATACAACATAACACGGAGAGCAACATACAACATAACACGGAGAGCGACATACAACATAACACGGAGAGCGACATACAACATAACACGGAGAGCGACATACAACATAACACGGAGAGCAACATACAACATAACGGAGAGCAACATACAACATAACACGGAGAGCAACATACAACATAACACGGAGAGCAACATACAACATAACACGGAGAGCGACATACAACATAACACGGAGAGCGACATACAACATAACACGGAGAGCAACATACAACATAACACGGAGAGCAACATACAACATAACACGGAGTGCAACATACAACATAACAGAGAGCAACATACAACATAACACGGAGAGCAACATACAACATAACACGGAGAGCAACATACAACATAACGGAGAGCAACATACAACATAACACGGAGAGCAACATACAACATAACACGGAGAGCAACATACAACATAACACGGAGTGTAACATAAAACATAACACGGAGTGTAACATGCAACATAACACGGAGAGCGACATACAACATAACACGGAGAGCAACATAACACGGAGAGCAACATACAACATAACACGGAGAGCAACATACAACATAACACGGAGTGCAACATAAAACATAACACGGAGTGTAACATACAACATAACACGGAGAGCAACATACAACATAACGGAGAGCAACATACAACATAACACGGAGTGCAACATACAACATAACACGGAGTGTAACATACAACATAACACGGAGAGCAACATACAACATAACGGAGAGCAACATACAACATAACACGGAGAGCAACATAACACGGAGAGCAACATACAACATAACGGAGAGCAACATACAACATAACACGGAGAGCAACATACAACATAACACGGAGTGCGACATACAACATAACACGGAGAGCAACATACAACATAACACGGAGTGCAACATACAACATAACACGGAGTGTAACATACAACATAACACGGAGTGTAACATGCAACATAACACGGAGAGCAACATACAACATAACACGGAGAGCAACATACAACATAACACGGAGAGCAACATAACACGGAGAGCAACATACAACATAACGGAGAGCAACATACAACATAACACGCAGTGTAACATACAACATAACACAGAGAGCGACATACAACATAACACGGAGAGCAACATACAACATAACACGGAGTGCAACATACAACATAACACGGAGTGTAACATACAACATAACACGGAGTGTAACATGCAACATAACACGGAGAGCAACATACAACATAACACGGAGTGCAACATACAACATAACACGGAGAGCAACATACAACATAACACGGAGTGTAACATACAACATAACACGGAGTGTAACATACAACATAACACGGAGAGCAACATACAACATAAAACGGAGAGCAACATACAACATAACGGAGAGCGACATACAACATAACGGAGAGCGACATACAACATAACACGGAGTGTAACATACAACATAACACGGAGTGTAACATACAACATAACACGGAGAGCAACATACAACATAAAACGGAGAGCAACATACAACATAACGGAGAGCGACATACAACATAACGGAGAGCGACATACAACATAACACGGAGTGCGACATACAACATAACACGGAGAGCGACATACAACATAACACGGAGAGCAACATACAACATAACAGAGAGCAACATACAACATAACACGGAGTGCAACATACAACATAACAGAGAGCAACATACAACATAACACGGAGAGCAACATACAACATAACACGGAGAGCAACATACAACATAACGGAGAGCAACATACAACATAACACGGAGAGCAACATACAACATAACACGGAGAGCAACATACAACATAACACGGAGTGTAACATACAACATAACACGGAGTGCAACATACAACATAACACGGAGTGTAACATACAACATAACACGGAGAGCAACATACAACATAACGGAGAGCAACATACAACATAACACGGAGAGCAACATAACACGGAGAGCAACATACAACATAACACGGAGAGCAACATACAACATAACACGGAGTGCGACATACAACATAACACGGAGAGCAACATACAACATAACACGGAGTGCAACATACAACATAACACGGAGTGTAACATACAACATAACACGGAGAGCAACATACAACATAAAACGGAGAGCAACATACAACATAACACGGAGTGTAACATGCAACATAACACGGAGTGCAACATACAACATAACACGGAGTGTAACATACAACATAACACGGAGTGTAACATACAACATAACACGGAGAGCAACATACAACATAACACGGAGAGCAACATACAACATAAAACGGAGTGTAACATGCAACATAACACGGAGAGCGACATACAACATAACACGGAGTGCAACATACAACATAACACGGAGTGCAACATACAACATAACATGGAGAGCGACATACAACATAACACGGAGAGCAACATACAACATAAAACGGAGTGTAACATGCAACATAACACGGAGTGCAACATACAACATAACACGGAGTGTAACATACAACATAACACGGAGAGCAACATACAACATAACGGAGAGCAACATACAACATAACACGGAGTGCAACATACAACATAACACGGAGTGTAACATACAACATAACACGCAGTGTAACATACAACATAACGGAGAGCAACATACAACATAACACGGAGAGCAACATACAACATAACACGGAGAGCAACACACAACATAACACGGAGTGCAACATACAACATAACACGGAGTGCAACATACAACATAACACGGAGAGCAACATACAACATAACACGGAGAGCAACATACAACATAACACGGAGTGCAACATACAACATAACACGGAGAGCAACATACAACATAACACGGAGTGCAACATACAACATAACACGGAGTGTAACATACAACATAACACGGAGAGCAACATACAACATAACACGGAGAGCAACATACAACATAAAACGGAGTGCAACATACAACATAACACGGAGAGCAACATACAACATAACACGGAGTGCAACATACAACATAACACGGAGAGCGACATACAACATAAAACGGAGAGCAACATACAACATAACGGAGAGCGACATACAACATAAAACGGAGAGCAACATACAACATAACGGAGAGCAACATACAACATAACACGGAGAGCGACATACAACATAACACGGAGTGTACTGCTTCACAAACAAGGATATATCACCCCCCCCCCCAACAAGCCAGAGCTGCATTAACAATTCAGCTGATTTCAATGGAAACAATAAACAAAATTGTGAATAGTGAGTGCAGCTCTGGAGTATAATACAGGATGTAACTCGGGATCAGTACAGGATAAGTAATGTATGTACACAGTGACTGCACCAGCAGAATAGTGAGTGCAGCTCTGGAGTATAATACAGGATGTAGCTCAGGATCAGTACAGGATAAGTAATGTATGTACACAGTGACTGCACCAGCAGAATAGTGAGTGCAGCTCTGGAGTATAATACAGGATGTAGCTCAGGATCAGTACAGGATAAGTAATGTATGTACACAGTGACTGCACCAGCAGAATAGTGAGTGCAGCTCTGGAGTATAATACAGGATGTAACTCAGGATCAGTACAGGATAAGTAATGTATGTACACAGTGACTGCACCGGCAGAATAGTGAGTGCAGCTCTGGAGTATAATACAGGATGTAACTCAGGATCAGTACAGGATAAGTAATGTATGTACACAGTGACTGCACCGGCAGAATAGTGAGTGCAGCTCTGGAGTATAATACAGGATGTAACTCAGGATCAGTACAGGATAAGTAATGTATGTACACAGTGACTGCACCGGCAGAATAGTGAGTGCAGCTCTGGAGTATAATGCAGGATGTAACTCAGGATCAGTACAGGATAAGTAATGTATGTACACAGTGACTGCACCAGCAGAATAGTGAGTGCAGCTCTGGAGTATAATGCAGGATGTAACTCAGGATCAGTACAGGATAAGTAATGTATGTACACAGTGACTGCACCAGCAGAATAGTGAGTGCAGCTCTGCAGTATAATACAGGATGTAACTCAGGATCAGTACAGGATAAGTAATGTGTGTACACAGTGACTGCAACAGCAGAATAGTGAGTGCTGCTCTGGAGTATAATACAGGATGTAACTCAGGATCAGTACAGGATAAGTAATGTATGTACACAGTGACTGCACCAGCAGAATAGTGAGTGCAGCTCTGGAGTATAATTCAGGATGTAACTCAGGATCAGTACAGGATAAGTAATGTATGTACACAGTGACTGCACCAGGAGAATAGTGAGTGCAGCTCTGGAGTATAATACAGGATGTAACTCAGGATCAGTACAGGATAAGTAATGTATGTACACAGTGACTGCACCAGCAGAATAGTGAGTGCAGCTCTGGAGTATAATGCAGGATGTAACTCAGGATCAGTACAGGATAAGTAATGTATGTACACAGTGACTGCACCAGCAGAATAGTGAGGGCAGCTCTGGAGTATAATACAGGATGTAACTCAGGATCAGTACAGGATAAGTAATGTATGTACACAGTGACTGCACCAGCAGAATAGTGAGTGCAGCTCTGGAGTATAATGCAGGACCAGTAATTGTGCACTTTGTCACTGTCTATAGGAGTTAATGAGACGTTTCTGATCTGGGAGGAGAAGGCTTCCCGTCACTGAGATGATTGTGGAGCATCTCCCTTGTCTTTGTAGTTGTCCTTTGTGACTGTCCTGGGCACACGCCCTGTCTTCTTATCCCTCTAAATCTGGTTTGATGCCCACGTCTGTAATTAAACGGTATTCTTGTCGGTGAGTCATTAATCACACATTTGATCTCACTTCCTTCTGGGCTGCGGCTCCCGATCCCTCAAAGGAGAAGTGCGAAGAACGCGTCAGTATCTCTTAAAGGGAACCCGTCACCAGATCCCCGAGGTATTATTTTATAGGCTGCGACCCCCGCCGATCATTAGTATAGGGGTCCCGAGTTTCCCCTTACTGTACGATCAGTGGCCGAGCATGCATGTAGCAGCTCCACTCAAACTCTATGGGACATAGAGACGTAAACATTCGGCCTATAGACAATGAAGCGGCAGGACCACCGACTGTGAGTCTCTGGACCCCCGTTCTGTTCATCATGGAGACCCCCAGCGTTCAGTCATTTTGCACCTTTCCTGTGGATCGGTGATAAAGTCGGATTGTGGGAATACCCCATATTGATCATCACCAGCAGCCATCCTGCTTCCTGATGGTTTCCATGTATGTCCCAGTTCTTTTTTCTTTCTTCAATGCTTCAGAATGAATGCAGTAATAAATTTTTGGGGAAACCTGAGAAGCGTGAGTTCGGGGGATGGTACCCAGCTTTCCCGGACCCCTGGCCTACATATAAACCAAGCTTTACAGCGGCGGGGGAGGGGAAGTCAATATAAGCCTGCATTACATTGCTGGAGACCGTCAGCAGCCAACCTGTGAAATCCTGGCCTCAGAGTTTGCAATACATTCAGGCAGCGCCCGTCGACCACATCCTGAGGCGCAGCGAGTCACGCTGCTTAACCTCTTCCTGTCTGATCACTTTCCTCGTACTGCATGATACACAAATCGACTTTCCCCACCTCCAATATCCCCGACTATGCGTTACTGCCAAACATGGCCGCTGTCCCTGGCCGAACCCATTCCGAAGGAGGTCACCTGGAAAACAGCAAGGAAAGGGTTAAACTGAGATGGAAGCAATGAAGACGTCGTCAGATGTGTTAATTTTCAGCCTCACGTTCGCAGATTCCGAACTTCCTAATGGTTGGGAACCAGAAATAGATTTCTATGTTTAAACTGTACGTGCCTCGCGAAAGCGAATGCTCACCGCGCCAAAAACCTCCCCCCTGCGGCTGATCTCGGCTTCAGCGGTCGTGGGGCGATACAGGAACCTAGAGTATTGTATGCGATTGCGTTGCGTTCTTCATTTTTTTTTTTCGCGCGAGTGCAATGCATTTTGCACGCGCATGAGAAAAAACTGAATGTGGTACCCAGACCCAAACCCAGACTTCTTCACTGAAGTTCGGGGTTGGGTTCGGTGTTCTGTAGATTTTATTATTTTCCCTCATAACATGGTTCTTAATACAGAATTCTTAGTAAATTAGGGATGGAGGGGTTAAAAAAAACGAAATTTCCCTGACCTCATCCACTTGTTCGCACAGCCAGCATCGTCTTCTTTCTGGACTTGGGAGAAAAGGACCTTTGGTGACGTCACTGCGCTCATCACTTGGTCCATCACTTGGTCACTTGGTCCATCACCGCAGTGACGTCATCAAAGGTCCTTTTCTCCCAAGTCCTCAAAGAAGAAGAAAGAAGACGATGCTGGCTGTGCGAACAAGTGGATGAGGTCAGGGAAATTTCGTTTTTTTTAACCCCTCCATCCCTAATTTACTAAGAATTCTGTATTAAAAATGCTGTTATTTTAAGGGAAAATAATAATGATCGGGTCTCCATCCCGATTGTCTCCTAGCAACCATGTATGAAAATCGCACCGCATCCGCACTTGCTTGCGATTTTCACGCAGACCCATTCACTTCTATGGGGCCTGCGTTGCGTGAAAAACGCACAATATAGAGCATGCTGCGATTTTCACGCGACGCACAAGTGATGCGTGAAAATCACCGCTCATGTGAACAGCCCCATAGAAATGAATGGGTCCAGATTCAGTGCGGGTGCAATGCGTGAGGTTAAAACTCGCTTGTGTGAAAGGGGCCATTAGGGCTTGTTCACACGGCTGTGCAGTGTTTTGCGGTCCGCAAAACGCGGATGCCGCCCGTGTGCCTTCCGCAATTTGCGAAACGGAACAGGAAGCCCATTATAGAAATGCCTATTCTTGTCCGCAAAACGGACAAGAATAGGACATGACTCGTAATTTTTGCCACGGAACGGATCAATGGATTCAGACAGCACACGGAGTGCTGTCCGCATCTTTTGTGGCCCCATTGAAGTGAATGGTTCCTCACCCAAGACGCAGATGCGGACCGAAACCACGGTCGTGGGAATGAGCCCTTATTGTGTACTGGTTTTAACTTATTCAGCATTTTTTACTCCATTCACAGCCAGAGCTGCTTCTAAAATTCTGCTGGTTGCCCTTGAAAACAGACTGGTGCTCGTGTACTAAGGTTATGATCACAGTTGTGGCCGCGTATCCGGAGAACAATCAGATCCCTTTCAACTATAATGCGGTCCTGCAGTATTCGGCTGCTTTCTGCATGCAACGCATTTTGTCCGGCGGGCAGCCGACGTTTGTGGCGGATCAGGCATGCGTTTTTATGACGCAGTGATTTTTACGGCAGATTCATTGTCAGTTCACGACAAAAAGATGACAACAGAGCGCGGCGCTCCACGCGTTTTTTTTAGGCTCGAGAGTGGGCGTGGTTTAGTCGAATCTCATTTGCGCCAAATGTATTAATGTTATGCATCAGTTTTAATGGTCTAAAATAAGACAACTTGGAGTCGACGTCAGCAGGGAAAAGTTTCAGAAGATGCGCCAAACCTGTCACTGCACACACCACTGCCTGGCCCGTGGGAACGCCCACACAGAACCGCGGGCCGAATATCGGCAGAATTTTGCCTTAGCAGTAAAGTGGATAAGATTTAGATTTACACAATGTTATCCACGCGCTGTGGAAAAATCCGTACAGAAGCCGCGCAGAAATTAGGATACGGTGCGAATATAATTGATTAACGTGGTTAATATGGATTTCGACCACTGCAATGTATAGCGTGAAATCCGCGGTAAAATCCATGACAAAACCCGCACTGCGGACCTTAAATGGTGGGCACCGGCCGGGTGCACTCCGTGCTACGGACCCGTTGACTTGGGTTCGCAATCCTCAAGATACGGTCAAAGATAGAACACGTCTTATCTTTTGCAAAGCAGATGCATAGATCGCGCTAACCGAGGGCTTGGTAGTGCGATCCGTGGGCTTTCGGGTGAGGGCCTCCGCTCCGCAAAAGATAAGACATGTCCTATCCTTTTCTGTATCTTGCGGATTACAAACTCATTCAAGTCAATGGGCGCGGGTCTGCCGCACAGAGTGCACACAGCCAGTACTCGTACATTGCGGTCCGCAGCACGGGCACTGAGCCCTAACTCGGATTTAGGCTAGGTCTACACGACGACAATAAGTCGCGCGACACACAGGGCACAACTACACTGCAACATATGTCGCGCGACAATTTTTATAACAATAGTCTATGGTGTCGCATCTTGAATGAGTTTTTTGCGACTGTCGTGTCGCAGTCGCAGCATGTCGCATGTCGCAGTGCGACACCATACACTACCATTATCGCGAGATATGTCGTTGTGTAGACCTAGCCTTAGCCACCCTTGGGTATATTCACATGTGCAGGTTTTGGTCAGGTTTTTTATGCAGTTTTTGAAGCCAAAAGCAGGAAAGGGTTAAATAAATGATAATATCCTTTATACTTTTCCCTTTTTATGGTCTACTCCTGATTTTGGCTTCAAAAGCGGCATTAAAAACCTGACCGAAACCTGCATGTGCGAATATAACCATAGATTAGTAAACATGGGTCATGTGACCTGAGGTTAGTTCTGTCACCTGGGCTCCCACAATGCACCTCTCTCTAGTAACGAGCTGAATTCTGAGTGCAGCTCTGGGTGGAGATGACAACATCAAGTAACTGAAGATCATCACAAGATAAGTAAAGAGAAATCACGGAATATTTTGTGTAGATTTTATTTGAGAAATGGTTACAATGTAATATTTATAATGTACAGGGAGATCTGCTGGGTAGATGGGGCCTATTTTGTGATTGTGGCTGGTGTATCCGGTGGGTTTTCAGCTCCATCATTCATTTTGTCTCTGGGACGTCATTTTCATTACCTTTGGATAATGTTGCAAATTCCGGATTTCCTTGTGTGTCACATACGTGTAGATTTCTATGGATTCTCAGTGCAAGGACTGAGCACAGAAGGAAGGTTGGAGTTTGTGTTATTTCTTCTATTGTTTCCCTTTTCAAGATCCACTTGTGTTACATTTTAATGCGTTTTGATACATTTTGTTTAAACATGGCTTCCACAGTTAAGGGTCCATTCACACGTCCGCAATTTGCGGAGCGGAATTGCAGACCCATTCATTTCTATGGGGCAGCATGATGTGCTGCCCAGACACGGAATTGCAGAACCGCACTTCCGGGTCCGCAATTCCGTTCCCGAAAATTGCAATTGCGTGTCCGTGTTTTGCGGATCCGTAAAACACTTTACGGACATGTGAATGGACCCTTAGGGTACTTTAACACTAGCATTGTTATAATCCGGCAGGCAGTTCCGTTGCCGGAACCAGAAATCCGTATGCAAACAGATATCTTTTTTTTTTCCGGATCTGTTAGACTTATTAATTAAAATACCAGATCCGCCTTTCCGGAATAACGGATCCGGTATTTAATTTCTTCACTTGGTACCGGATCCGGCATTAATACATTTCAATGGCAAGTGCGGTAGTGTTCCAGAATTTTGTCCGGTCGAATTCCGTACAAGGGACGGAACGGAAGACATCCTGATGCATACTGAACGGATTGCTTTCCATTCAGAATGCATAGGGGCAAAACAGAAGCGTTTTTTTTCCGGTATTGAGACCCTTTACCGGATTTCAATACCGGAAAAGAATAACGCTAGTGTGAAAGTGCTTTTAGCCACCAGATCACCAACCGGTGCAACGCATATACCGCTGGGGCCTGTAGGTACATGAACCACGGCATCTGAAGATCCAGGCTCTAGCGGTGGCCAAACGCGGTCCTCGCACATTGCTGCTGAATCAAAGCGTGAACACAGTCTAATTATAGCTCTCCTCAGCTGATGTTTCAGGTCCCTCCACAGCTGAGATCATAACAGAGCAGCACTGATGCAGGTTGCTTTTTTTTAAAAATGCATCAAAAATAGCAAATAGTTTGAGGGTAAGTCTACACTGCGATTTTTTTTTTCCCGCATGTGGCAGGGCAGTCATAAGTGTGTGACGCGTTTACTGTGACTGCGATACGTAAATCGATAAGAAACCAGCAGTGTTGGATTTTTTGCAATTCACATGTTGCATTTTCAGCAAACATGTGAGTTGCACTGAAACCCATTTATTCCTATCATTGCCCCGCCATACTTTATCGCTGTGTAGCCATAACTAAGGGCTCATGCACACAACAGTATTTTGCGTGCAGCATACTGGCCGTTTTTTTAGTTCAGTAGGCTGTCCGTATACTGAACCATTCATTTCAATGGTTCAGCAAAAAAAAACTGAAGTGTCTCTGTGTGCATTCCGTTTCAGTATTTCCGTATTTCCGTACCGTGAAAAGATAGAACATGTCCTATTCTTGTCCGTTTTAGGAATTGTTACAATGGGTCTGCAACAAAAAAAAAAACGGATGGCATACGGATGTCATCCGGTTTTTTGGTGCAGATCCGCAATTTGCGGACCGCAAAACGCATACGGTCGTGTGCTTGTAGCCTTATCCTGAGCTTGCTGGCTCCCAAATATAATTGTGTGAGAGCAGAGTGTGTGGTAAGATGCCCTCTGACCCATCGGGGGGGCGAGCTCGATGGGCTGTTGTCACATTTGGAAATCTGTAATAAATTGACAATTTAAAATAAAAATGCTGCTTTCGACAAAAATCAGCGCCACTTCTGTTCACGGGTTGTGTGCGGTTTTGCAGCTTAGAGTCATTCGCTTCAATATTATGGAACTGCATTACCAGACACAACCTGTGAACAAGTGTGGCGCTGTCTTAGAAGAAAGCAGACATTGGTTTTCTAATCATGGACATCCCAGTATTGAGAGTTAAACCCTGACACTGTGCCTTTCAGTCTACGGAGTAGTTTCCGCGCAGTTGGCTCTGCATTATCCCCTGTAGTTGGCTGTTACACAGTATTATGACATGGGCGGCCTCCCTGCGCTGGGGGCTTCCGGGCCCCTCCGTCACTAGGTGTGGTACATTGAGATTTCCTGTAATCGTTGTCAGCACGGGGGACGCATGGCTGCTGCGTGTAACATGTCCCAGCCGTGCCAGATGTGAGCGAGAGGATCCCCTCCACCTCCAGCGTGGCCCAGAACTTCTCACGGCTACTGCAGGGACTCCGCTCCTGTGGCACTACAAGTCACAGCATGTCTTGGTGCACCCGTCACCTCTCCTGATGTCTGTTCTAGTAACTCCTTGTGTTCCCCATTTAATAATTCTGGAGCATCCCTTCCTATGAATCTATGTTGTGTCGTTCCTCTATTATTGATACTAGAAGCTTATTATTTCATTGCCAGTACTCTGTAATATAGGTCCAGCTGGGTGCTACCAGTTAGGGGTGTGTCCCTGCACATCTGACAATGGTCTCTTTCCCACAGGCAGTATTTGGTCAGTATTTGTAAGTCAAAGTGGAACCTACAGAGACGAGGCATGAGGCTGGGTTCAGACCTGAGCGTTCTGAAACGAGCGCTCTGTATGCGCGATTGTACGGGCGTTTACAATCGCGCATACAGAGACAGGCGTGCACACATTGTCGCGCGTTCCCGAATATCTATGTGCGGGAACGCGCGACAAACGCCCAAAAAAAAGCTCAAGCACTTGTTTGAGCGTCGGGCGTTTTACAGCGCGATCGTACGCGCTGTAAAACACCCAGGTGAGAACCATTCCCGTAGGGAATCATTGGTTCTTGCCTGTTGTGCGTTTTACAGCGCGTAGGAACGCGCTGTAAAACGCTCAGGTGTGAACCCAGCCTTAGGGCTCATGCACACGAACATATTTTCTTTCCGCTTCCGCTCAGTTTTTTTTTTTTTGAGGACCATATGCAGAACCATTCACTTTAACGGGTCCGCAAAAACAATGGAAGGTACTCGTGTGCATTCCATTTCCGTTCCGCAAAAAAGTGGCGCATGTCCTATTATTGTTCGCAAATCACGGTCCGAGGCCCCATTCAAGTCAATAGGTCTGCAAAAAATACAGAACGCACACGGAACACATCCGTATATCATCCGTATTTTGCGGATCCATACTGTAGAAATGTTATGCCCAGCCCATATTGCTCATGTGTTTGGTGATTAATAAGTTACTGTTTCCGTTTCCAATCCACAAAAAACGGATCGCGTACGGAAACCATACGGATATATTTTGTGGAATAACGGAACCGAAGAGGACTTAAATCAGAGAGAAAAAAAACTCAGATACGGAACAACAGATCCGTGAAAAACTGACCACAAAACAACGGTTGTGTGCGTGAGCCCTAATACAGATATTTGTGCCGCTTCTGTGTTTTGGCCTCATGCACACGACTGTTGTTCTGGTCCGCATACGAGCCGCAGTTTTTGCGGCTTGGATGCGGACCCATTCACTTCAATGGGGCAGAAAAAGTGTGGTGTCCGCATCCGTTGCTCCGTTCTGTGGTCCGCAAAAAAAATATAACCTGTCCTATTCTTGTCCGTTTTGCGGACAAGAATAGGCAGTTATATCAATGGCTGTCCGTGTTTCGCGGGTCCGCAATCTGCGGACCACAAAACACACAACGGTCGTGTGCGTGAGGCCATTGGCTTACAAATGCTGATGCAAAAATACTGACCATGTGAAAGAGGCCATTATCAACACTGACTGTGCAGGGACACAACCCCACTGGTAACACCCTTCTGGACCTTCATTGCAGACTGCAGGCGATTCATAAACTGCTAGTAGGAATAATAGAGGCACAACATAATCATAAGAATAGATGCTCCATAATTATTACTGTGTTTTGCCATCCCTATCCATATTTCCACTAT
This sequence comes from Bufo gargarizans, assembly GCF_014858855.1. NCBI lineage: Eukaryota > Metazoa > Chordata > Amphibia > Anura > Bufonidae > Bufo > Bufo gargarizans. The sequence continues at coordinate 7,246,027 of NC_058090.1, read as the reverse complement.
AAGGCTACGTCAGCACGACGACATTTGTCGCGCAACATTTTGCTGCACTAATGTCACGCGACAATTTTTATAATGGCAGTCTATGGTGTCGCACTGCAACATGCTGCGAATGGATTTTCTGCGACTGTTGCGTCGCAGTTGCAGCATGTTGCATGTTGTAGTGCGACACCATAGACGCGCGACAAATGTCGTCGTGTAGACGTAGCCTAAGCCTATGAATACATTGTCGGTAGTTTGCAATGGTCCAAATGGGTTATACCTATTGGGGGGGGGGAGATGTCCCTGAGATGGGCTGCACTGATTGGCTAGTCTCAGATTGTGCAGGGTCACACCCTCAACTGGTAATACCCATCTGGACCTTCATTGCAGACTGCTAGCGATTGGTCTGTAATCTTCTAGTATGAATAATAGAGGGATGGCACAATATGATGTCATAAGAATAGATACTCCAGGTTTGTTACTTCATGGGGATTGTAAATAGTTACTAAAACGGACATGTCAGGAGAGGGGACAGTTCCTCAAACAAGGGCCGGTCTGGCGGTGTTAATGCTACCCCACCTCTGACCCCCGGGACAGGAGGACTCTCTGCTTATTTGCCAACACTATATGGGCCTGTGAGAGGGGATCCCAGCTCGTGCCTTTACCACCCATTAATATAGGATGCTGCCAATCTGGGCTGGGCCCCATCTCTCCAGGGGCCCCACTGAGCTGTTCCATGGTATTGGGTAAATGGGCCACGAAAGTATCATTGTTGGGCTCCTACTACTGGGATTCCCGCCACAGTTCTGAGCAACTGAATGTCCGCTCATTGACGTCCGTGGATGACGTGCGCTCATGCTTTGCCGCTGTCTGACTAGGACTGTGAGTCAGCTCCGCTGCACTTCTATGTGTCTCCATGGTTACAGACTACAAACAACCCTAAGTGTAGTCTGATCCGGCAGCCATGTGCTGTGCATACAGAGATGTCGGCCAAACTCATAGGTGGGACTATTTAAAGTGTCGCCCTCCAGACTCGCTGCGCAGCTCCCGTCCGGACCTCCCAGCGCTGCCGGGGTCACCCAGCATTATATTGGTTTATGATGCTCTGTAACCCTTACAGTTCTGGAATGTATTAGATGGCACTGACATAAAGCTGTCAGTGTTATCCAATAGAGTTCTGAATTCTCACCGGGCCTTAGAGTTGGCCGGTTTCCTATGTTGATGACAGATCATCAGTGTCTGGTGGGGGTCCGACACCCGGGACCCCCGCTGATCAGCTGTGCCGCAGTCTCCCTGCTCACCAAGGACCATACATTGTATAGCGGCTGTGCTTGGTATCGCATTCACTTCTAGGGGGCTGAGCTGCGCCTAGGTCGTATGACCGATGAACGTGACGTCCGTGGCCTAGGAAAAGCTGAAAGAAGGCCACGGCGAGCACCGGTCACTTCTCAAATAGGTGATCGGCGGGAGTCCGCGGTGTCAGGCCCCCATCAGATACTGATGACCTGTCCTGAGGATAAGTCATCAGTATAAAAATATAGGGCTGAGCCGCCGTACCAGACGCAAACCAGGAGCAAAATATCCGTGCGTCTGGGGAATCCACACCCGTCCCTCGCTGCGTCCGCCCGCCGTAGGATAAAGAGCCGCCCTCTGATCCGGCACAATCGCGGCAGTTTATCCAGACGCAGCTCCAGGTCACGGGGATAGCGGAGGAATGCCCGCTCAGCAGAAACGTGGCGGTGCCTGCCAGCTCTGCCCGCAGCGCGTAAACCGCGTGTAGTAATGCAAAGGCCATGACCTCCAAACATCCCGATGATGCATGTTATATAGCAGGGATTAGCAACCTTCAGCACTGCAGCTGCTGTGAAACTACAACTCCCAGCATGCTCGGCTGTTCATGGAAGTGAATGGAGCATTCTGGGAGTTTAACCCTTCCCTGCTGTATTCCTGGGATAATAGGGTTGGTCCTGCTGATAGAGATGCTCTCTATGGTTGGAACTGTAAGGATTAATGACCGCTGCCATAGGGATGTGTTCTCTGTTTTACGGCCGTGAAATTACAACTCCCATCAGGAGATAATAGGAGTTGTAGTTTTGCAACAGCTGGAGAGTCATAGGGGCGGATCACTGCTACCGATTCTGGCGGCTGTAGGATTTTCTTGCTCTACACCAACAGTTTTTATCAATTGATGTTTTTTTTATTAATTTGCTTTGAGAAATGAGCATTCATTCTTGGAGCGGGCCGCACGTCGTTCTCTGGAGGTTTCCGGTGGTCGAGGATCTGGGCGGTGGGCGTTGTGGCATCTGGAGCAGGACTGAGGAGATCTGGACAAAAAAAAAACATGAAAAATGTGAAAAATTATCATGGATCATAATTGGCTAATTTTTACATTTCACCTTATTTGTCACTTTCTGTGCCCTCTTTTCCTGCGCTCAGCCGGGTGAGACGTCTTGTGTTTGCCCCGTGGTCTGTGCCGCCACAATACAGACATTGTCACCCACAGATACGAGACGTGACCGACTTCCCTGTATTATCAGCGGGAAGGAATGAGGACACAGGTGCGGAGGAGCCAACCTCTGCCCATCAGTCACCATCCAGCCAGAGGGCAGAGCTGATGAATGTGCCCGCAATGCCCCAATTTCTATGTTCTCTGCACAAACTTTCAGCGTTTCGCCCCCTTAAAGGCACATACAATCACTTTAGGATCATGGGGGGGGGGGGGGGTTCTCAGACCCTCACCATTCCTGGGAATGAAGAGGCTGCATTCCTCAGACCCTTTTGGTCACAGGCTGTGCTGGGAACTGTAGTACGGCTCCATTCATGTGTGAATACGGCGGCAAGTCCGTATTGTCCAGCATGGCTGGTGGTCAAAAAAAACCGCAACACTGTGCAGGAGACGCAACTCTGCAATACCCTGCACACTCTCCATTCCCTGGCGGGGGTGATGATCCCTGGTGAACAGAGACGGGGGTAAATGAGGACCACCTGCTTAAGTGGCATGGGGGCAAGTAATGAACGGGGCGTATGGGCACTGGTGTATACCATTATATCCGCCATGTGTCAGTGAACACTTGGAAATGTAAAAATCTCGCCATACAGGTTAGGTGATAAACATCCGATCGCTGGGGTCCACAGTCACTGGAGCGAGGTTCCTGAGCCCCCCCCCAAGAGCGGCGGTCGAGTTCCTTGCTATGGGACTGACGGGAGATAGACGAGTGCTGTACTTGTGCGGTATAAATCTATGCCTCTACCTGTATGTAGCACAGTGGTTGTATACTCCATAGCGCCCCCTATGTCTTCATCGGACCATTGCTTCCAAGGTGGAGGGAGTCTTAGAAGATCCTAAGAGGTGACATCAATGTCTCCATAGATCAGTGTATAGATAATAGCGCGGCGTGTATACTTTCTCAGTATTTTACCATTGTGTTACGGGTAATGACGCCCTGACCCGCGACACCGATTCTGTGAACGCCAGTCAGGAATCTTGCACGCAGCTCTTGAGAAATAAGTGAGGAAGGAGCGTGTTCATCAGTGCTCGGGAGAAGGTGGTAAATAATGCAGCGCTTCTTCCTCTATGGGATTTATCTGACTGGCGTGTACGTGTTATGGATTATTCATGGTCCTGGGGAGCGGAGGACGCATCATCGGGGAGAGTGATGTAACTAGAACCCGGGCCCCACTGCAAACATTTGAAGGGGCCTCACCTTCCACTCAGTCGCCTTAATGTAGACCGTAGGCCTCATGCACACGACCGTTGTTTCATTCCGTGTCCGTTGTTCCGTTTTTTGTGATTTTCTGCGGACCCATTGACTTTCAACGGGTCCGTTGAAAACTCAGCTAATGCACCGTTTGTCATCCGCGTTCGTGGTTTCAGTCCGTCCAAAAATATATAACCTGTCCTATTTTTTTCACGGAAAACGGTTCGCGGACCCATTCAAGTCAATGGATCCGTGAAAAAACGCGGAGGCACACAAGATTGTCCTCCGCGTCCGTTTTTTTTCCTATCATTTGCATGGCAAACTTGACTTAGACTTTTTTTTACTTTCCTTCATGTCTGGAGATCCTCCAAAAATAAAGGAAGACACACGGAACCAAAAACGGATCACGGAACAACGGAACCCCATTTTGCGGAACGGAACACAACAACGGTTGTGTGCATGAGCCCTTAGACTGGACCCCAAAAAAATTTCTCACGTCTGACGCACAGAGTCAGGTCATAGTGCGCTCCTACGCACGCTACGCCCCATCCTGAAGCTGCCTGGAGAATAAGACATGGGAGTGGCGAGTAATACCAGCGCCATATTCACTGCTCCCCGGGATCTGAAAATACATCCATTTGTCCTCCTCCTGGGCCCCTTCCTGAGTTTGGGCCCTGTAGCAACTGCTTCCATGGTAGCTAGGCCCAAGCTCAAGGATAGGGAGGCTCAATGCAGCAGGAAAGGGGTTGTTCCAAGATGGACACTAATAAGTGTCAGACCGCTGCTAGGACTGATCACAAGAACAGGGGTCCTGTGTCCCCCGTTACCATGAAGTGACAGTCGAGCGCGTACAATGCACCGCTCCAATCAAGCTAATGACTGAGTACGGCACCCTGCTGTCCTTGGGAGTCCCATACGCTGGAACATTGCTCCAGTTAAATGGGGGACAAGAGACCCCCCCCCCAGCGATCAGACATCTCCCTGCGCTGAGATGTTAAGAGGCGTAACCCGTGCTCCAGAAACGGACGTCTACACCAGCCTGTAGCTTCAGCTGTAACCTCCGCAGGGCGAACGGATCCTAAAGGGCGCTCAGTAATGAAAGGGCAAAGAAAGTCTTGGATCTGCACAGTAAATTAGCACTTTTAAAGGGATCCTCCGCTTTGAATAATCAGCTTTTGCTAAAAGAGCAGCCAAAGTATGGTAAGGCCTCATGCACACGGCCGTTGTTTTGGTCCGCATCCGAGCCGCAGTTTTTGCGGCTTAGATGTGGACCCATTCACCTCAATGGGGCCGCAAAAGATGCTGTCCGCATCCATTGCTCCGTTCTTTGGTCCGCCAAAAAATATATAACTTGTCCTATTCTTGTCCGCAGTTCTGCGGACTATAGGCAGTTATATTAATGGCTGTCCGTGCCATTCCGCAAATTGCGGAACCCACACGGACGCCATCCGTGTTTTGTGGATCCGCAATTTGCGGATTGCAAAACACACAACGGTCGTGTGCATGAGGCCTTAACATGTCATTTTTCCTGGTGGCCATATTTTTATTTAGTTTTTTAAGAAACAGGAAGTGATACATTGTGATACAAGGTAAATGGTTAAAATTTAACAAAAAAAAATAAAAATACACAGCGGTGCACAATATAGGATCCAGCAGCACCGGGGGTCGGACGTCTCTGAACGTCATCGTCTTGTGTCCTTATAGGAAGAGATCTCAATCTGTGCAGCGCCAGCTCCCCCCGCAGGACCGCAGCCGTCACTGCACCTCAAGAGTACAAACAGGGCCAGTGACAGCTAATATATTTAGAAATGTCAATGTTTTAAAGGGAAACTCCGCTGCAGAAGTCTTCGTAAAACATTGAGCCGGTCTGAGAACACTGCTCCAGTCACCCTGTAGTGATTTTCAGTTATTACATTTATTAGGCCCCTTTCACACGGGCGAGTATTCCGTGCGGATGCGATGCGTGAGGTGAACGCATTGCACCCGCACTGAATCCGGACCCATTCATTTCTATGGGGCTGTGCACATGAGCGGTGATTTTCACGCATCACTTGTGCGTTGCATGAAAATCGCAGCATGCTCCATATTGTGCATTTATCACAGGCCCCATAGAAGTGAATGGGGCTGCGTGAAAATTGCAAGCAAGTGCGGATGCGGTGCGATTTTCACGCACGGTTGCTAGGAGATCATCGGGATGGAGACCCGATCACTATTATTTTCCCTTATAACATGGTTATAAGGGCAAATAATAACATTCTTAATACAGAATGCATAGTACAATAGCGCTGGAGGGGTTAAAAAATAAATAAATTTAACTCACCTTAATCCACTTGATCGCGCAGCCGGCATCTCTTCTGTCTGTCTTCTGTGCTGTGCAGGAAAAGGACCTGTGGTGACGTCACTCTGGTCATCACATGATCCATCACCATGGTAAAAGATCATGTGACGGACCATGTGATGACCGGAGTGACGTCACCACAGGTCCTTTTCCTGCACACAGCACAGAAGACAGACAGAAGAGATGCCGGCTGCGCGATCAAGTGGATTAAGGTGAGTTAAATTTATTTATTTTTTAACCCCTCCAGCGCTATTGTACTATGCATTCTGTATTAAGAATGTTATTATTTGCCCTTATAACCATGTTATAAGGGAAAATAATACAATCTACACAACACCGATCCCAAGCCGGAACTTCTGTGAAGAAGTTCGGGTTTGGGTACCAAACATGCCGATTTTTCTCACGCGCGTGCAAAACGCATTACAATGTTCCCGCAACGCACCCGCACCTTTTCCCGCAACGCCCGTCTAAAAGAGGCCTTATACTTTTTCTCTTCGCTCCAGGACCCAGCGGACCTCACCTTTAATTACATAAATCTGGCGTATAGGAGAAAGTTTGTAAGACCCTTTCCGTATTAACGGCCACATGACTCTCCTCTTCTGAAAATGACACATCCTTTGCCAGGTTTTCCGCCCGGACTATGCGCAAACTCCTGAATCCACCTCGTATGTGCAGGCACCAGAGAGTAGTTTTGCTGCCGTCCCCAGTGGCAGTGACGTCTCGCCCATAGCCCGGGCCAGAAACCTGGTAAAGGACGTGACGTTGGCAGAACTAGGATTTACCCTTTTTTCTTCCAATACATGATGGTTCCATCAGGCATTTATGGCAAATCATTCTTAACCCCTTACTGCCCAGGCTAATACTGCCTGTAAGGACCAAACTTTCATTTTTTTTCAAGATGAAATTCCAAATGCCGTAACTTCTAATTGTCGCGAGCTGTACAAGGGCTCAGGTTTGCGGGATGAGTTGCGGTGTTTATTTGTATCATTTCTGGATACTTGCAACTTTTTGAACAATTTTTATTACATTTTCTGTGTGGTGGATGTACAAAAACCCCCCTGAAATTTTGCCTTTTTTTAGTTTATCTTTCTTTTTTACGTGATTCATTGTACATGATGGTTGTATCGTCTCAGTTGGTATGGATGCAACCCCTCGACTGCAGAACAGGTACTTAAAGGGGTCCTCTCACTTCAGTAAGTGGCATTTATAACGTAGAGAAGGTGGATACAAGGCACTTACTAATGTATTGTTATTATCCATATTGCTTCCTTGCTGGCTGGACTCATTTCTCCATGGTTACAGACCACCCTGCAATCCATCAGTGGTGGCCGTGCTAGCACAATATAGGAAAAAGCGTCAGCCTCTCTGGTGGCCGGGACTATGGGAGCGCACATAGGCTGGTGCTTTTTGCTATAGTGTGCAAGCACGACCACCACTGATTGCAGGGTAGTCTGTAACCATGGAAACGAGATGTGTATAATGTGATAAAACATGAATCCAGCCAGCAAAGGAAGCAATAAGGAGAATCACAATACATTAGCAAGTGTCTTGTATTAACTTTCTCTACATGATAAATGCCACTTACTGAAATGAGACAACTTGCACCCATGTGGCACCGATAGTACCGCTTTCCTCAGATAAGGAATCTCTTCTGGGCCGTAGGTGAATCATTGGAGATGAATCCACAGGGCGTACAGTGAACAGTGACGTGTGCGGCCATCTTGGATCTGCATTGGTTCCTTTCATTGACCTGTCTGATGCCGTAGGGTAGAAAAGTGGACAGTAGCCTGGTCTGGGAATCTCCTCCATCCCTTCTGTGTAAGCGCTAAGATCTCAGTCTTGGGTTAATCTCACTACAGCAAGATGTGAACGAGCGCATGCACAGAGGCGATGAGGAGAGGATGGCCGGGCCGGGGACGCTCAGGTATACCTGCGACAATCAAATGAAGCAGAGCGATAAGACCCAATATGGCTGGACGCTGCTCTAGTAAGGGTACTTTCACACTGGCGTTTTTCTTTTCCGGCATAGAGTTCCGTCACAGGGGCTCTATACCGGAAAAAAACTGATCAGTTTTATCCCCATGCATTCTGAATGGAGAGTGATCCGTTCAGTTTGCATCAGGATGTCTTCAGTTCAGTCGTTTTGACTGATCAGGCAAAAGAGAAAACCGTAGCATGCTACGGTTTTCTCTCCGGCGAAAAAAACTGAAGACATGCCTGAACGCCGGATCCGGCATTTTTTCCCATAGGAATGTATTAGCGCCGTATCCGGCATTCAGAATACCGGGATGCCGGATCCGTCGTTCCGGCATGCGCATATCGGTAAAAATGAGAAAAATGTACAAGACGGATCCGTCGGTCCGCATGACAAGCGGAGAGACGGATCCGTCTCACAAATGCTTTCAGTCAGCAGCAGATCGGCGGATCCGGCGGCCAGTTCCGACGACGGAACTGCCCGCCGGATCACACTGCCGCAAGTGTGAAAGTAGCCTTATTCCAGCGGACACGTCTCTGGTCATTGCCATATGACGCGACAGACATTACAGCTCTTGTAGTTCTAGAAAGATCCAGGATCTGTCATGGATCCGGCAGTTTAGGCGACAGGTTCACCCAGATAAATAATAAAACGGTATAAAAAGCAAAACCTTAAAGACAGATCCCAATCTCTGCATGTTATCTATGTACAGTGTTTATTTCCCAAGTACAATCCACTACACGTGGCGCGCCGGGCACATACAGACCACGTGCAGACCCCGGCGGTTGAGCTGCTTCTGTATAGTCACTAGACCAGGGGACATCGTGTGACCCTTTATCTGACAACCTGTAGATTTCCCACTTCAGATCCCTGGATGCACCTGTAGATGATGGGAGACCTCGAGGCCGCTGTGCGGTACTGCTTAGGGGTACAAGGACGGCCATACTGTGGCCTGCACCCCCCAGGACGACTCCTCGGAGGGATGTAAGAACAGTCAATAAACTGGTGACAATAAATCGTCTTCTCATCCACCCAATGTCTCCTCTGCCATCTTCTTATTGCTGATCAGCTGCCCCAGAAGTGCCAGACGTGATGCCATTCCTGCCCCAGAAGTGCCAGACATGATGCCATTCCTGCCCCAGAAGTGCCAGACGTGACGCCATTCCTGCCCCGTTTTATACACTGAGGAGGAAAAAAACAGGAAAATCATAAAATGTCCAAACCTCAGAATCTGAGATATCTACACAAAAAACAGCGCCACTTACTGCAGAAACTCATCAGGTGTTGTAGAAGTAGCACCAGAGGCCAGGTTCTTGTATAAATCTAAGGGTTAATTCATACCACGTAAATCTGTGGAAATTCCCCGACATATTCCCACACTGGGCTCCCAAGTTGGTGTGCGGTATGTGGAAAGCCCCCGCAGAACAGTGCAGGTATGTGGCGGAGGCAGAGAGGAGGGTACGGAGCCCTATGGATGCATTTGGCATGTACGCCGGGAGGTTTTCTGGCGCCGACGCTAAGGCTTCATGCGCACTGCATAGTCCATGTGTGCAGACCCTACAGGTCAGTATTACAGAGCCACGGGCGCTCCATGTGGAACCGTATATCGCCTAGAAGCAGTATTGGGGGAGGGGGACCCTGAAGCTGCCCACTACCTTATTTTCCATAAGTAAACCTTAACGGAGTTGTCCTGTATTTTCATATGAAAAGCCTATCCTCAGAATAGGCCATCAATATCAAAATGGCAGGGGTCCGACACTCGGCACCCCCAGGATCAGGTGTTTGTGCTCTGGCACATCTACATAGCTCCATTCATTGTGCAGTGCACCAAATACAATGGACTGAGCTGTGTAGTTCCAAAGCTACAAGGTACAGCACCTTGGGAAGTGGGGGTGCAGGGCGCCGGACACCCACCGATCTGATACTGACATCCACGGGATAGGTGATAAATGTTCTTTATAGGAAAACCTCCCTAAAGGGGTTGTCTCAGCCAATCCTTAAAATATTTTAAAAAAAAACAAAAAAAAACACATACCCACCCGTTTCTCCAGTGGCGTTCTCTGTGGCGCTGGTCCGGTGCTACCACTGCAGCCAATCACTGTACTCAGTGCTCTACAGCTGGGGACAGTAATTGGCTGCAGCGGTCACTGTCCATATCCAGGCTCATCACCGCTACTGAACCAGCGGACACGTGGAAGAGAGAAAAAAGGAGGAGGTTACACAAATGTTCCTAGGGTCAATGCAACCCTGGAAGAAATACGGAACCAGAGGCGCCAACAGTGATGGAATGAAGGAGAAAATGAAGGGCTGCATATAGTGAGAAAAGATGGCGACCGGGGGACAGAGAAGGCAGCTAGAAACAGTGTCAGCGCTGCTCAACACTTAGTGATCAGGTAGAGAGAAATGATGACAGTCGGAGGTCAAACGTCTCACCGGACATTCATCAACTGTCACATTTGGTGTAGGATGGATCGGGGAAAGGGCGAAGATAAAAAAGCGCCACATATTCCTATTGTTTCTATTTATATGTTGATATATTTTCATTATATTATTTATATATGATTATTAAGTGCCCTCCGAGGTGAGGTTCTGTAAGGGCCATCAACCTGCCCTTCTTTTTATTTAGTGTATAGGGAAGCATCATTGCTGCGTTCCCATTGTTGCCCATTGTGCCGTGTCACATCCGGTTGCCGGCCCCCCTTTTTGCCTTTCAAGCTGTAACGCTCGCGGTGCGTTCCATGTTGGAGCGTCACTGCTTCTTGTGGTGTCCCCCACCTCCCCCCTCTGTGAGCGCATTGGCTGTCTAGCACGCCACTTCCAGCAGGTTTTGCGGACCGCACATCGCCGGCACTCTCATAGAAAATGCCTTTTCTTATCCGCAATTGCTGGACAAGACTAGGACATGTTCTATTTTTTTTGCAGAACAGAAGTGCGGATCCGTGGATAGCACATTACGGCCCCATTGAAAATGAATGGGTCCGCACCTGTTCCGCAAAATTGCAGAACAGATGTGGGCCCATTTTGCGGACGTGTGAATGGACCCTAAAAGAAACGTAAGAAGTGGACCTGCGATATTCTGTATTCAGTGCTGCATAAAGGGGGGATCCAGGAATAAATAACTTTAAACAGGGGCCGCAGCCTCCGCTATAGGAAGATTCATACTTACCTGTTATCCGAAGCTCCGGTCCTGCTCCCATGTCTCCATCTTCTGTTTACTTCCTCTCCAGTATGGGCCCGATCATCTGCTCCATAACAGACACATCCTGAAGCCGGTTATTGGCTGCAGCGGAGCAGATGATCATGACTGTGATGGAACAAATAACCGCAGACCAGAAGATGGACGCACAAGAGGCAGTGCACAGGACTGGAGCTGCTGGGAGTAGGTAAGTATGATTCATTCCATAGCAGAGGCAGGCTGCGGGCACCTGAGAAAAGTGACTTATTCCCAGGCAATCCCTTTTAATGCCATTTTCCCATTCTGTCTGGCAGCTCTGAGACGACTGCAGGCATGCCTGGTAGTGAACGGCCTCCTCTGGTCTTCACTACTGAGCATGTGCAGCACAGTGTCAGCATTCTAACTAAAGGCCTTGGAGCAACATGAAGATAACTAGTATAAGGGACAGAGAGAGAACTGATTATCTATCGTCACTAGAACAACCAGCTTATCACTGTGTATAGTATAAGGACAGGAGAGGTGAGAGCTGATTATCATCACTAGAACACCCTGCTTATCACTGTGTATAGTATAAGGACAGGAGAGGTGAGAGCTGATTATCATCACTAGAACATCCTGCTTATCACTGTATATAGTATAAGGACAGGAGAGAACACAGCAGAGGTGAGAGCTGATTATCTATTATCACTAGAACACCCTACTTATCACTATATATAGTATAAGGACAGCAGAGAACACAGGAGAGGTGAGGACTGATTATCTATCACTAGAACACCCTACTTATCACTATATATAGTATAAGGACAGCAGAGAACACAGGAGAGGTGAGGACTGATTATCTATCACTAGAACACCCTGCTTATCACTATATATAGTATAAGGACAGCAGAGAACACAGGAGAGGTGAGGACTGATTATCTATCACTAGAACACCCTGCTTATCACTGTATATAGTATAAGGACAGCAGAGAACACAGGAGAGGTGAGAGCTGATTATCTATCATCACTAGAACACCCAGCTTATCACTGTGTATAGTATAAGGACAGGAGAGAACACAGGAGAGGTGAGAGCTGATTATCTATCATCACTAGAACACCCTGCTTATCACTGTGTATAGTAGAAGGACAGGAGAGGTGAGGACTGATTATCTATCATCACTAGAACACCCTGCTTATCACTGTGTATAGTATAAGGACAGGAGAGGACACAGGAGAGGTGAGAGCTGATTATCATCACTAGAACACCCTGCTTATCACTGTATATAGTATAAGGACAGGAGAGGTGAGAGCTGATTATCATCACTAGAACACCCTGCTTATCACTGTATATAGTATAAGGACAGGAGAGGTGAGAGCTGATTATCATCACTAGAACACCCTGCTTATCACTGTGTATAGTATAAGGCCAGGAGAGGTGAGAGCTGATTATCATCACTAGAACACCCTGCTTATCACTGTATATAGTATAAGGAGAGCAGAGAACACAGCAGAGGTGAGAGCTGATTATCTATTATCACTAGAATGCCCTGCTTATCACTGTATATAGTATAAGGACAGCAGAGAACACAGGAGAGGTAAGAACTGATTATCTATCATTACTAGAACACCCAGCTTATCACTGTGTATAGTATAAGGACAGGAGAGGTGAGAGCTGATTATCATCACTAGAACATCCTGCTTATCACTGTATATAGTATAAGGACAGGAGAGAACACAGCAGAGGTGAGAGCTGATTATCTATTATCACTAGAACACCCTGCTTATCACTGTATATAGTATAAGGACAGCAGAGAACACAGGAGAGGTGAGAGCTGATTATCTATCATCACTAGAACACCCAGCTTATCACTGTGTATAGTATAAGGACAGGAGAGAACACAGGAGAGGTGACAGCTGATTATCTATCATCACTAGAACACCCTGCTTATCACTGTGTATAGTAGAAGGACAAGTGAGGGCACAGGAGAGGTGAGGACTGATTATCATCACTAGAACACCCTGCTTATCACTGTGTATAGTATAAGGACAGGAGAGGACACAGCAGAGGTAAGAGCTGATTATCTATCATCACTAGAACGCCCTGCTTATCACAGGAGAGAACACAGGAGAGGTGAGAGCTGATTATCTATCATCACTAGAACACCCTGCTTATCACTGTGTTGGATAAATAGGGGCCTTAGATTGACAGAACATAAAATATATTTATGATTACAATTTCTAAATTCCTATAAAAGTTAATAAAATAATTACACAACAGGAATATATTTTTTAAACTGGAACCAGTACATTTCCACTGACTCTACCCAAAACTAGCTTGAACTCTGACTCCACTCCCCTGGTGAAATGAAGAACTCCCAGCCGCACTCTCGGCTACACACATGCACTGTGACGAGCAGAGCGCTAGAGCGCTGTGCGAGCACAAATAGGGCAGGAGCGGTTTTCAGCCACAGGATGCCTTTATTCACTGTTAGCAAGCAGAGATCTTGCTCAAGGTTAAAAAACATCAATAATTTTCAAGATCTATGTGGATAATCACACGTTCACGTAAATTTGAACAATCCCTTAAAGACATTAAAGGGGAGGAGCTCTCAAGGACATGCACTCACTCATTTCTTCTTGTAGATTTGCAGAATATGGATGTCCTCGCTCCGATACTCCTCGTCATGTTTGTCAATGGGAACTTCCTCGTAGTCAAAGTCTAGTTTCAGCAGCTGAAATAGGAAATGGGGACAAATTCTAAAAAACATATATCGTACCCCCACATATGCCGCAGTGCTGTCTACTGTGGGAAGGACAAGCTGCTATGAACATCCTGATCTTCCTGGTTCTTAGATGTATTAGCAGGAAAAGTAACAGAAAATGGGGAGCAAAGCAAAACAATACAGACTTGTCTTTCCAAGTCTGTGGAACAGAACAACTACATCTGTGGACACTGTAAGGGTTAATTCACATGCAGCGGATTTGCTGCAGACATTTGAGAATGGAAATCCGTTTCAGCCATTATAAATGGGCTGTTTTGCCACCACATGGATTTCTGCAGCCATCATTCAGGTCTATGCCGTGTGTTACAGCGCCCCACAGAGGTCGCCGCCCTGCTCTACAGACCTGCAGTGACACCTCTGTACTGTTATGAATTCCTTCCTATCTTCAAGCGCTTTTCCTGGCGTTATAGCCAAGAACCAGGAAGATCAGGATGCACAGAATGGCTCTGAATATTGTGATTTCTTACCTCAAAAAATGTCCGTTCTATTTGCGGATTCTTCCCGGTGGTCCTCTCCTCGTAACAGCAGAAGATACAGGTCTCGCTGCTCGCCAGGTCCCTCAGGGTCTTCAGTAATGGCTTCAAGGACTGTAATGAGGGGCAAATCGTAATTAATGGTGTGGGAAGATATATATCCTAACAGGCTGTACAGATGAGAGCCCCTCCCCCTGGACCCTTCCCTATTACAGCTATCCTATTGGGCTGTGTAGAAGAGCCCCTCCCCCTGGACCCTTCCCTATTATACAGCTATCCTATTAGGGCCATGTAGAAGAGCCCCCCCCCCTCCCCTATTACAGCTATCCTATTGGGCCATGTAGAAGAGCCTCCCCCTTCCCTATTACAGCTATCCTATTGGGCCATGTAGGAGAGCCCCTCCCCTTGGACCCTTTGCTATTACAGCTATCCTATTGGGCCATGTAGAAGAGCCCCTCCCCCTGGACCCTTCCCTATTACAGCTATCCTATTGGGCCATGTAGAAGAGACCCCCCCCCCCCCCGACCCTTCGCTATTACAGCTATCCTATTGGGCCATGTAGGAGAGCCCCTCCCCCTGGACCCTTCCCTATTACAGCTATCCTATTGGGCCATGTAGGAGAGCCCCCCCCCCTGGACCCTTCCCTATTACAGCTATCCTATTGGGCCATGTAGGAGAGCCCCTCCCCCTGGACCCTTCCCTATTACAGCTATCCTATTGGGCCATGTAGGAGAGCCCCTCCCCCTGGACGATTACCTTCCCTTAGTGTCCACTGACATATGGCGGCACAGAAAACCGCACGCTGATATATTGCCGGAACAGCAAACACCGTGCTGATATACGGAGGCACAGCACGCGCTATCCTGAAGAACGGTACAAAAGTGGCCAGGAACAGGGAGGGTTAAACAGAGAATACAGGATTAGAAAAACATGGCTGCTTTCTCCCACAGGTTGTGCCTGATACTGCAATACTGCACACAACCTGTAGACAGGTGTGGCGCTGTTCTTGGTAGAAAGGAGCCATATTTTATAAAATGGTGTTCAGGTGAATGGGGTCGACTGATTTAAACAACCCCACTGTCTGTAAAAGGAGGGTCCCCTGCTCAGGACCCCCCTCTATTAGCCAGAAACGGTGCAGGGGAAATTAATCTTCGCTGGGGGTCACTGCAGAGGGAACCCCCACATTCAGCAATTTGCCAAGGGCTATTTCCTATAGTCAGGTGTGTGGGGGCTCCTTGTTAGCAAACCGGGTGCAGCTGATTTCAGTCCGCGGTACTCATCGGCGTCTGTTCACATTGAATGGTTTTCCGGGTGCAGTAAAGAAACCACACAGTGCATGTACCACGGGAATCAGCGGCAGCCGTGTGACTACACCAGGGCATATGTGGGAGGTATACATCAGAGAAAAGTCACAAATGTGGACAGAGCCCTAGTCCCTTCCGTTAAGCTTTGTGGGGCCCCGACTAATCTGTGGGGGCCAGTGATAAAACGCACCTCTTCATAGTAAATGCAGTCCGCCATCAGGATGTAGTTGGGAGGAGAGAAATCCAAACCCTCCGCGCCCCTGAGATACAAATCCACGCATTACACATTATACTTCACCAGCGTCGGCGCCGATTCTCAGACTGCGCAAATACAAACCATTTTAATACCTTCGCTCGGCAAGACCCGGTGATGAGCGCCACGTTGCTTTCTATGTTCCTTTTCATCAGATCTTGCAAATCTTCGAGGTCGGTCACCGTGACGTTGGCTCTGAAAAACGAAAGGGGGTAAAAGTGTCACATGTGCTCCGTGCACAGCGCCCTCCCGGCTACCTGGCTGTGCAGAGAACTGCAGCCGGCCCCATGAAGCGGTGGGTGGTCAGTGCTGCTGTGAAGGTGGACGCAGAGCTAAAGCTGCACCTCCTTCATTCTCAGGACCAGCGGGGGCCCCATAATGTGATAGTATGCTGCTAGGATGGAAATACCCCTTTAAGAGGGCGTCTTCTGTCCTATTAGGACACGTGGAGATCATGGGCGCCGCAATGGATGTGACTGCCGATCCCATGTGGAGGCACCGGGTGTGTGACCCTTGGTGACGGCAGCCAATCATCGGGTCCCTTGCAATCCACCTAAGGGTCCTAACGACCAAAAAGTGGACAATCCTTTTAAAGTTGAACTCTTGTTGCTTGGCAACAAAGACTAAAGGAGAACTCCACAGCTCCCTGAGATCCGATTTACGGAGGGATCGTCTGCTCCACAGTTGCTGATACAAATCACTGTGTTACAGGATAGGGCTTTTAAATGATATGGAGGACCACAAGTCCCAGCATTTTCCCCTGGTCAGTAAACTTAGGGTCACTCGTTGTTTTCCAGGTTTGGCCACTGTGACGCCTCCTAGTGGTCCACGGCTCGTTCCTTCCGGGCGCGCACCACGATGCAGTCCTGTACCTCAAACTTAAAGGGATTGTGCAGGATTTTGATACTGATGGTCTATCCTTTTGAGACTGGTGGGGTTCCGACCCCCTGCACCCCCGATCAGATGAACGGGGCTCCAGTGCTGATCTTAAAGGCCTCGTCACAATCCTGGAGAATCCCTTTAAAGAAGTACTCTGGCCATAGCTGAGGTTCTGTGTGATGATCACTGAAGGGGTGGAGCATAAGAGAATGTGTCATGCTCCGCCCCCAGAGGAAGAACACAATCTATACTTTGAGTTACTTTCTGGCCTCTGTTGGCGCACAATGCTCACAGCATTGCAGCCCGTCACCCCGGGTCCTAAGGCTGTGTTCACACTTGCGGCAGAGTGATCCGGCAAAACGTATGGCAACTGATGGCATTTGTAAGACTGATCAGTCAGAAAAATGCATTGAAATGCCGGATCCATCTTTCCAGTGTCATCCGGCATTTATTTTATTTTTTTACCTTTTTTGGGGGTCTGCGATGGATCCGGCACTAATGCATTTTTCTATGGAAAAAAATGCCGGATCCAGCATTCAGGCAAGTGTTCCGGATTTTTGGCCGGAGATAAAACCGTAGCATGCTGCAGTATTATCTCCGTCCTGAAAAGTCAAAAAGACTGAACTGAAGACGTCCTGATTAGTGATGAGCGAACTTCTGTTTTAAGTTCGGCGTCTAAAGTTCGGCTTCCGGTTAGCGGAGAATCCCGATATGGTTCCCGATATGGATTCCGACTTCCGTTGTGGTCCGTGGTAGCGGAATCAATAATGGCCGATTATTGATTCCGCTACCACGGACCACAACGGAAGTCGGAATCCATATCGGGAACCATATCGGGATTCTCCGCTAACCGGAAGCCGAACTTTAGACGCCGAACTTAAAACAGAAGTTCGCTCATCACTAGTCCTGATGCATCCTGAGCGGATCGCTCTCCATTCAGAATACACGGGGATAAAACTGATCAGTTATTTTCCGGTATAGAGCCCCTAGGACAGAACTCAATATCGGAAAACATTGACGCAAGTGTGAAAGTGCTCTAAGGCTGTGTTCACACCGGCAGGTTTTTATATTTTACACACTTTTCTGGTGCCGCCCAGGAGATCAGCGTTAGAGGTGTCGCCACAGATGGTCAATGGGCTAATCAACGGCGTCTCCACCCGGAGCAGCGCCACTTATTTGTGCAGTGTTTTTTTTCCCCATGATGATGCAAAAAATCTGGAATCGGCTAGCAAAGCACGCTGGGACTAGTGGTGGTTTACACGTGACGTGGCACGCTGGGACTAGTGGTGGTTTACACGTGACGTGGCACGCTGGGACTAGTGGTGGTTTACACGTGACGTGGCACGCTGGGACTAGTGGTGGTTTACAGGTGACGAGGCACGCTGGGACTTGTAGTGGTTTACACGTGACGAGGCACGCTGGGACTTGTGGTGGTTTACACGTGACGAGGCACGCTGGGACTTGTGGTGGTTTACACGTGACGAGGCACGCTGGGACTTGTGGTGGTTTACACGTGACGAGGCACGCTGGGACTTGTAGTGCCGCCGGTCTCACCCGAGGGTGGCGGCCATTATGCCCACGATGCCGGTGCCGGCGCCCAGCTCCACCGCAGCTCTTCCGGTGAACAGCCCCGGCTCCGCACGTTCCCGCCGCTCCAGGAATTTGGACAGGACGATGGCCGCGTCCCACACCACGCAGCCCACGTCCCCGGAGCTCAGCTGCCGGATCTCCAGCACCGCCCCGTCCCGGCGCTCCAGCTCCCGCACGAACACTCCCGGCTCCTCCGCCATGGCTAAGAGGGGAAACTGCGCATGCGCAAATTTACACGCTGACAGCGCATGCGTGGTGTGCTGCTCGCTATGGGGTTTGCTTTACGTTTTTGTGCTGCAAAGCAGCAAACCCCCTGCCAGACCCATAATAAATAATACAGAGAGTGCTGTGTGCCCTCTGGCCAGGACCCCTAATTCCTATCCCAAAATGAGTCTAGAAGCAGTCCCCTCCAGTGAGGTGAAGGCTCCTCCTCTGTTAATGGCTGACATAACATGTATAAAGGGAAATCTGGTTCTAAACCGTTATAAGAATAAAGTGTTGGCATTTCTCCGCCGCAGTGTTACAGCAGCTGTAATGGCGGTCACCGCTTAGTCGCCTCTCAGAACATAATGTCACCCTAATGATTGTTGTAGCCGCATCTGTTGTTACCATGGAGACAATAACTAATGAATAATTACAATACTAATGATTAACACAGAGAAGCCGCGGCACAAAACGTATACCGTTATGCCCGGTGCAGGGTCTGATGGGACAGGACGGTGGTTCCGTGTTGCGCGGAGAGTCCGCCACTGGTATCTATGGTGACGTCTATGTGACATGACATATGACGCATACAATCCCAGAGCGCTGCAGCCGTTGTGAAACTACAACTCTCAGCATGCGCCATTCACTTCTATGGGAGTCCCAAGAACAGCCAAGCTAGTGTGCATAATGGGAGTTGTAGTATCAAAAGAGGTGGCAGGCCGGAGGTTGCTGACCCCTGGCATAGAATAACACTGCTTGCGTTATCGCATTATAATTCACCACGTACCGGCAAAGAAACCGTCAGCCGCCATGGAGCCCGGGCTAATGACGTAGAGGTGACAGCTGTGTGTGACTGTCCCTTCTGCGAGCAGCTGATACAAAGCAGACGGTCACATGGGGGCCACACCACCACCTGACACCAGGGATTAGGGCCCCAGATGCACAGAATGTGAACAAAACATCCCCTGAACCACAGGTCCAACCCCCTGCCCCTCACCTCCGGCCCACCAGGAATCATGAGCTTGTATCATTTTAGGAAAAAGATTGAGTAGATTTTGAACAAAGTATAAAGCACCACCCATCAAGGATAACAAATTATTTCCAACCCCCCGCTCAGCCCAAATTATTAGGGGCTGATGCACACGACCCGTGTGTCGTCAGCGGCCCCCTGACCATCACAGTGACCTATAATAGAGTTAGTGCTTATCTGATTGAGGGGCTATTGTACTGCACTCACATCATCATCACGTTGTCCTGTGAGCACAGTACTACGGAGCCGGTGTCAGATATGTACTATCATAAATCGCTAGGATGCAGTCAGCTCAGGTCAAGGGAGCCGCGGTCGGTCCGGGATCCACAGACCGTGTTTCCCAGACAGAGCACAGTCGTGTAAATCGGCCCTAACCCTCCCCATATTGGACCCCTGTCTAAGGCTAGTTGCACACTAGCGGCAGTGATCCGGCTTTGCTGGAGGTTTGTAAGGCCATGTCTGGCCCTATTCACTATAATATGGACTGGGCGGCGATCCGGCAAATATGCTGACAATCGGCCGGACGAAAACCACTGTCCTGCTGGGACAGCCTGCCAGATCGCCGCAGCCGTGCAACTAGTCTTAAAGAGGAGCTGTCATCTCTCCTGATATGTGTTTAAGTAACTACTTGCATTGTACATGTGATAGCGATTTTGGAGCATCTATACCTATGACCAGTGATGGTCAGTTCGCAGTGTTTGCCAGCGAACACATGCGGGCTCCCATCTTTAGTAAGTTAGACTCGCCCGTCCGGCGATGCACAGGTAAGCCCTTACCTGTGTCGGGAGCAGGCAGTTCCGAGAACAGCCCGATGAAGGCCCCCGGCGGCTGTTCTCGGAACTGCCTGCTCCTGGTGACTGCATTTGATTTCAGACCGGCTCCCGGCACAGGTAAGGGCTTACCTGTGCATCGCCGGACGGGTGAGTCTATCCAATCAGTACTGCCAGTGACAGGAACACTACTGGTATCGCCCTTTATTGCAGACTGCTGCCAATTCAGTCATAAACTTCTAGTAGGAATAATAGAGGAATGGCACGGAATAGAATCATAAAGAATAGATGCTCCCACAATCGTTGTTACATGGGGAATGCAAGTAGTTACTGCAACAGACCTGTCGGTGAGAGGTCTTTAGTTTTGTCCCACGTTTAACATATACGTTTTTTCGTGACAGCGCAGGACGGATACGTGAAGCGTACTCCACTTTTGTATCTTTTTTCCCCGCAAACGTGTATGTTACACTTAGGCCCTTTTTCACACAACTTGTTTTTTTTTTCCGTTTACGGGCTGTTTTTTGCATTCTGTATACGGAACCATTCATTTCAATGGTTCGGCAAAAAAATAAATAAATGGAATGTACTCCGTATGCTTTCCGTATTTCAGTTAAAAGATAGAACATATCCTATTATTGCCCATAATTAACGTTCCGTGGCTCCATTCAAGTCAATGGGTCCGCAAAAAAAAAACGGAACACATACGGAATGTACTCCGTAAGGCTACTTTCACACTAGCGTTCGATCGGATCCGTTCTGAACGGATCCGATCATAATAATGCAGACGGAGGCTCCGTTCAGTACGGATCCGTCTGCATTATTTTAGCATATAAACAGCCTAAGTGTGAAAATAGCCTCGTACGGATCCGTCCAGACTTTCAATGTAAAGTCAATGGGGGACGGATCCGCCTGAAGATTGAGCCATATTGTGGCATCTTCAAACGGATCCGTCCCCATTGACTTACATTGTAAGTCTGGACGGATCCGCACGGCCAGGCGGACACCCGAACGCTGCAAGCAGCGTTCAGCTGTCCGCCTGTCCGTGCGGAGGCGAGCGGAGGCTGAACGCCGCCAGACTGATGCAGTCTGAGCGGATCCGCTCCATTCAGACTGCATCAGGGCTGGACGGCTGCGTTCGGGTCCGCTCGTGAGCCCCTTCAAACGGAACTCACGAGCGGACCGACGAACGCTAGTGTGAAAGTAGCCTAAGTCTTCCATATCTGTTCCGTTCTTGCGGAACCATCTATTGAAAATGTTATGCCTAGCCCAATTTTTTTAATGTAATTTCTGTATATGTCGTATGGAAAAACGGAACAAAAACAAAAAACGGAGCAACAGATCTGTGAAAAATGGACCGCAAAATTCTGAAAAATCCATACAGTTGTGTGAAAGAAGCCTTAAGCCTCTGTCACACAACCGTTATTTTTTCAGTTTACGGGCCGTTTTTTGCGTTCAGTATACGGAACCATTCATTTCAACGGTTCTGCAAAAAAAAAAAAAACTGAATGTACTCCATATGCATTCAGTTTCCGTTCTGTTGAAATGGGTCCGCAAAAAAAAGAACACATGTGGAAATGCATCCGTATGTCTTATGTATCCGTTTAGTTTTTGCGGAACCATCTATTGAAAGTTTTATGCCCAGTCCAATTTTTTCTATGTAATTACTGTATATGCCATACGGAAACACAATGGAAACAAGAAAGGGAGCAACAGATCCATGAAAAACGGACCGCAAAACACTAAAAAAGCCATATGGTCGTGTGAAAGAGGCCTTGGGGTAAAAACGCGACGTGAACTTCTCCTAAATCACTGTCCAAACTGAACCATCTGCAACTGTCTGATACACTGTCTGTATTCCTCGCCATTTTTGCTGTCAGTGAATGAGAACACTCTGGTTTCCATTCAGAGACAGTAATCCTGCTGAGAAGTGGATTCAATTTGTATCTGGACAACGCTCATCAGCAGCTGCACAAATCTCCGGTTTGTTACAATGTGTCAGTCCAGGCTACAATGGTATTCACTCGTCAGCTGGGAGCAGGAGGAGCTGTGCTCACCATTACTGCCTCTGAATGGAAACCAGTGTTCTCATTCATTGAAAGCAAACTAATATCTTTAATGTGTTAGACGTGAGCACATTTTCCCAGTACACCTCAGCCACGTTACCGTTATCCTACCAAAGCTGCCGGAAACCGCGCTGCCACCTGCTAATAGAATGTCGGCGCTCCACCTCCGTTAAGTACAGACGTCTTCACTCCACGCCATGGCGCAGAACATGGCCGCTAATGGAGGATCATGTGACTGACACCTCCATCAGCAGCCTCTGATAATACTGCGCACGTACATTCGTTTCACGGAGATCAGCACTTTACAAATGAAGATGTCAACGCTGATCTCGGACTAATGTAACACATCTGAGAAAACGTTGCCGTAAGCACATAAAAGCGGAGAACCCCTTTAAACGCCCCTTCACTGAAAGAACAGGACTCGGTCACCGGGTCAGGACTACTGTCATTTATTACATCTGTTAAGAACACAGATACAAAGCACAGTAAAAGGCCACAAGACAGGAAAGAAACGTGGCTCCGTACAAACATTGCCGAACCTGATAAGTCATGTGACATCCGCCGGGTACAAAAACTGAAATAACGACTGCCGCCAAGATGGCGAAAAAAAAAAAAAAAAAAGTCGGGCTTCTCGCCACTGAATTGAAAAGATCCTCCATGTGGGTTACGTCTCCCCCCCCCCCATGCATCGCCTCCCCCCTCCCCCCCCCCCCTTAATACTTCTAGCAGATAGAAGAGTAAGACGAATCCAGAATTTAAGGCATAACTGGATAAAATACTGCGGAACCTTCACCTTGGACTGATCAGCGGAAAGCAACAATTTAACCGCTTTTCCAGAAGGGGAGGGGGAAGACACACCACGGTCACCTGATTGAAAAAGTGCACGCAGCGCTGCAGACCGCCGCCGCCCCCTACAGGCGACACAACCTCTATAGACACAGTGCAAGGACTGACTGTTTCCTACTTTCGTTCCTGTTCTTTAACCCACTGCGTGCCATACGCGATCAGTCTGTAGGGGACCTGGGAAAATATTCTGGTGTCTGGAATGAGGCGCTCTGCAGGAGGCTCGGAGCGCGGTCGTATTAGACTCTACATTCATGGCAGAGAGGTCTCGTAGGAAAAGGCAACTCATGAGAAGGATCCTGCTGAACTAAAGGAAAAGGCACATTAGAATAGTCCGCACGCTTAATGCTCGTCTGCTGCCGTCAGCCAGAGGGGGCGTCCCGTCTCCATTGCACTCCGGAGTCAGCCATACACACTAGATGAATATCATCCAGACAACCATCTAATGTGTATGGGGCTACGGAACACCTGCACCCTCGGCTGAGCTGTGCATGCATGTGTAAAGGAGGATGCAAAAAAACCCTGACTGTTGGCCCCTTGTTCGACCCCTATGGCACGTCAGCCATAACCTTAGCCATCTCCAACTGCGCGCCGCTCTAGTATCGCCTAAATGTTCCAATCC
The DNA here is from genome assembly GCF_014858855.1 of Bufo gargarizans. NCBI lineage: Eukaryota > Metazoa > Chordata > Amphibia > Anura > Bufonidae > Bufo > Bufo gargarizans. Next base: position 7,222,069 of record NC_058090.1, on the reverse strand, counting down.
TCACCTAAAACGGGGGGAGGCGCGACCACCTTTGTTCCGTGAAAACCCATCAATGAGCTCATCAATAACTTACTAACAAAAGTAGCAGAGCTGAGTCTGTCATGGAAGAGGTTGGCCAGGATTAGAAAAACCGGGTTGCTTTATGGTGGAAACAGCGCCACCCCCTGTCCACGGGTTGGAAATGCCGGACAGGTGTGGGGGCCCTGATGCATTTGCCGATTCCCAGACGTGCATCTGTTGAAGTGTACGGATAATGTGCTAGTCAGGAATTGGCAAATGATGGGGGTGTCAGCGGACCCCTGTTCTGCAATAGATGAGGGTCCAGAGGGAAGTCCTGTGGATATAAAATAAATGCCTAAAATAGGAGTACCCCTTTAATCATAAAAAAAAACTAACGTTTTGCAGATATTTTGTGCAAGTTGGGGGGCTTCCCTTTCTTGCTATTTTTAAAATGTGCTTGCTGTCAGTGACTAGGATCATTCTTATTTACAACCGGAGAATGAAATCTTTGACAGGCCCACAGCTGGATCCAATCCCTACGATCCCCCATGCATCAGAAAGCGCCCTGTACATAAAAAAATATATATAGTTCACTGACAACAAGCAGCGATCTTGAAAATGGTTGAACGGGGACAAAGGACATTAGGAAGTTGCAATTCTTCATTATACAATAACGGAGCTTTATTCAACTAAAACCAGAATACCGTTTTCAAATGACAAACTCGGCTCTGCTACACCTCCTGTTGAGTGGATTGAGGGAAAAATTATTTGTACCCTCACAAAATGCTGCGTGCAGATATAAAACTACCTGCCCAAAAACCAAGAGGCGCCTGAGGGTCTGCAGGTACATTGGGGGCCCCACAAAGCAAAACGGGACATGCGGAATGAGGTTTCCTGCGGGGGAATCGCCGACGTTGCGTCCCGTCTGGAAATTAAAAGGCCACTTGGTGCGCGTGACGAACGTGACGTCGTATCCCTCAACGTACACATTTTCCAAATTATTTGGCCCACTGTATACACCTGGAGTGTGACCGGGCTGGCCCGCTTGAGGGCGCAGTGCAATAAAAACAAAAAAAAATTAAATTGCGAGACAAAAAGTAAATAAAATAAAAGGTGGTGGTCCCCTGAGGCAGTAACGCGCTGTTCTAGTGTCTGAAGGCCGTAGTGTGGAGGTCATTCCTGCGCTCGCCGCTTTGATCAGTAGCACTTTAGTGTAAGAGCGTCGTCATTAACCCCTCTGTGGCTGAACGTCGAGCCCAGAAGAAGGGGTTAACAGCGGAAATACAGTGCCTTATCAAAATAAATTACAAAGAAAGCTAGTAAAAGTCCCTCGCTTATCCCCGGCCGGCGCCCAGGATTCGCGGCGGCCGTAGTCATTGCGGCGTTTCTGCGTTTTCCAGCAAGGTCAGTCTGTGCAAGGGGGGATGGGAGAATTCCCTTTTGTAAGTCTTTGGTGGCAGTTTTGGGAGCTGAGGGCTGGAGTTCTGCCTCGGAGGAACGGGTGGAGCCGCGAACGGAGACAGGTTGTTGTGACTGGTGCTGAGCCCACAGCAGCGGCGCAGCACTCTGGGCGATGGGGTGCTCGGAGGGGTGTTGGGAGAGTGCGGAACAGTGCTGGCCTCCCGGAACCAATCCTGCTCTCGGTGGAGACGGCCCAGGGGTGGAGGCTGAAGATTCAAGGGGCAGTTTATGAAGTGTTCGGGAGGCCTCTGTGGGACTGGAGGTGGGGTGTCAGGAAGAGGGTCTCTAGGGGGAGGAGGCGGCGGGCTGTGCAGAGGTCCATCAAACGCTCCGGTATAAGCAGGGACTCTGGGTTGGATCTTTGGAGGTGGAGGAAGTCTGGGTGGAACGGCCGGGGGGTCCTCATCCGATCGAGACGTCCCCTGGATAATAGAGAAGTATAATCAGTATAAAGAGGTCAGGTCTGATGGGACATTACACAGCAGCCATCTTCTCTTACAATATAACACCTGCCCACCAGGGCCAATAGGGAGAGCCTCCTGTAAAGCTGTGTGCGCCCACTTACTATCATAAACTATGTTATAATGTGGCCCCGGGGCCCAGCTCTGCACCAGGTTCTTACTAGCATCATGGCTTCTGTTCATATAGACTGCATTTTTAAAGGGGTTGTCCAAATTTTTTTTTTTCCCTGTCATCTTGCCCCCCTGATGTGTATTACAAAGTACTGCGCTAAAAGGGGTTATCCAACCCTTATAATGATCCCCCCCAGTGCCCGGGCACCTCATACAGGTAATACTTACCTGCAGGTATTCGATCTCAAATCATGACCGGTAGGTGGGCCCCGAGGACAGGCGTTGAGGAAGAAAACTGCTTTAAGATGATTAAAATGACCCTACTGGACGAGCACTCCCCGGGCTACATTGGGCTTGTGATCGTAGCCCGGTTTCAACCCACAATGTACACCTGGATGCAGATGCTTACAGCGTCCGACGGTGCAGTCGCAACCCCACAGACGTCCAGTTTTAGGCTGGACAGTCTGGTTTTCAGGCTCCCTGTCCTCCATCCGGCGCAGGGCCTGGACGGACACAGGGATGGCCACCCTTTCAGTAGCTCCCGCTCAGACAGCAGCACTGCGCTGTCTAAGCGTGAGCTGCAGCACCTGACTGAGGCTTCTCTTACCCCCAGTCAGTAAATAGAGCCGCAGACATGGCTGACTGAGGGGGAGAGAAGCGCCCCAGCTGCCCCCAGCTCACCTTGCCCCCAGAAACTTCTTCCCTCTCCGCGCCCCCCCACCTGGTTTTTTTTCCCAGTGGCCACCCTAGGCGCAGAGCTCATGTTAATCATCATAAGACAATATCTGTAATAAACTTTGCGGGGGCAAGATGACAATGAAAAAATTAAATACGACTCTGATAACCCCTTTAATGGGAGCCTTCGGGCTTCCTGCAGTGAGAGCTGGTCTTGGCATCGGACACCTCCTGGAAAGTGGATTGGAGAACTTTTTCATAATTTTAGCTGCATGAAGCGACCTCTAGGGGGAGCCCTCCAGATCTGTACAGTCAGTACTGAACTCAGATGTGTGTGGGTGCATAGAATCTGCAGGGGATGCATGTCCACACGGGCCCCACAGTCCCACTGCTTTCCTCTATGGCACAATCATCATAATGGCCACGGTTTACTAACTGTAAAGATGGCGGACACTCGTCACGTGGCTCCAGCTGGATGATACATTTGGTGCAGAGACTTTTCGCAGACTCTATACCAAATATTGTTTGGTTTACTTTAAACGCTAGGATTTTTTTTTTACTGAAATTTTTCCGCATCTTAGGCCTCGCCTCTTGCCTGTAAAGCATCGCCCCATTTTTCTCCACACTCTTGTCCGACATGTTAGAAAAAAAACGGTAGAAACTAGATGCACTACATTGCGCCACTTTTTTTAGTACATATATTGGTAAATGTGGGGCAAGGATGTTAAAGCAGGAATCGGCAACCTTCGGCACTCCACCTGTTGTGAAACTACAATTCCCAGCATGCTCTATTAATTTCTATGTGAGTTCTTAGAAGAGCAGAGCAAGTATGCATGCTGGGAGTTGTAGTTACACAACAGCTGGAGTGTCGGAGGTTGCCGATCCCTGCGTCAAAGGCACGCTGTCACCAGGGTATTCACAGTAACACCGGGCACCATGTAATGATAACAGATCACTAAGTGAAAGCTGCTTCATTCTGGAGATAAAGTACTTATGCAAATGAGCAGCTAAGTGCCTTGAGGGCGGGCCCGAGCCCCTCTGTGCACCCTCCCCCCCTGCTTCCTCTGTCAGCCCCTCCCTCTTCTTCTGGATTGACAGGACCAGGAGAGATGACTATGCAGGTATCTGGTCCTGTCGATTAGGGTTGAGCGAATCGGGTTCAGATTGCTGTATCCAAACCAGATTCTTAAAATATATGGCCTCCGCGGAGGTCTTTCCGAAGTTTTAGCGGGACTTACTTCGTTTCGCCTCTGTCACCAGTCACTTTGTTTATTTGCATAAATTACTGTATCAAAATACGAAGCTGAACTCATTAACGAAGCCAAGTTCAGCTTCGTATTTTGATACAGTAATTTATGCAAATAAACAAAGTGACACGTGACAGAGGAGAGACGAAGTAAGTCCCGCGATATTCGCTGAAATGTCAGAAAGACCTCCGGAGGCCATACATTTTACAGTAGAACGGCGCCCATATTCTTAAAGTTTTTAAAAGAATCGAGTTCAGATACAGCAATCCAAACCCGATTCAGTCAACTCTACTGTCAGTCATGACTATGGCGCGGCTGGCAGAAGATGCAGGATAAGTAAGGGCGCACAGAGAGGCTAGGGCGCACAGAGAGGCTAGGGCGCACAGAGAGGCTAGGGCGCACAGAGAGGCTAGGGCGCACAGAGAGGCTAGGGCGCACAGAGAGGCTAGGGCGCACAGAGAGGCTAGGGCGCACAGAGAGGCTAGGGCGCACAGAGAGGCTAGGGCGCACAGAGAGGCTAGGGCGCACAGAGAGGCTAGGGCGCACAGAGAGGCTAGGGCGCACAGAGAGGCTAGGGCGCACAGAGAGGCTAGGGCGCACAGAGAGGCTAGGGCGCACAGAGAGGCTAGGGCGCACAGAGAGGCTAGGGCGCACAGAGAGGCTAGGGCGCACAGAGAGGCTAGGGCGCACAGAGAGGCTAGGGCGCACAGAGAGGCTAGGGCGCACAGAGAGGCTAGGGCGCACAGAGAGGCTAGGGCGCACAGAGAGGCTTGGGCGCACAGAGAGGCTAGGGCGCACAGAGAGGCTAGGGCGCACAGAGAGGCTAGGGCGCACAGAGAGGCTAGGGCGCACAGAGAGGCTAGGGCGCACAGAGAGGCTAGGGCGCACAGAGAGGCTTGGTCCCGCCCTTGATGCACCTAACTGCTCATTTATATATGGATTAAATACCTAGTGAAAGGTATTATTCCATTCAGCTCTGCGAGCCCTACAAGGCACGGTGCCTGGTGTTACTGGGAATTTTCTGCAGCGACACTCCCTTTAAAAACACATTTGCATTAGAACATCCGATATCTGGCTCTCCGCTTACATGTGCGAGCACCACGTGGCAGATAATAGCACATACCGAGAGGCTGCAAGCGTCCGGGTCAACTTTCTTACGTGGAGGCAATGGAGGAGGAAGGAGAGGCTCTTCGCTTAGCCTGTGCAGACTGTTACAAGAGCTGGAGACAGACTCTGGAGAAGACAAAGAACTGGAGGTCAGGGAGATGGAGGCTCCGAGGAAGGAGGTCTCAGTAGCGGGTTCTGCTCGAAACATATGACCCCATACAAGACAAGTGATGCATATCTAACCAATTGTGGGGGTTCCTGGGGTCAGACCCCCAGAAGATAGAAAACCCTTTGTTTGAAGTAGAGGAAATGATTTAGACGCCTGCAACGGGACAGAGACGTAAACTGCAGGTCCCTCCCAGATGTGGTCACAACGCCTGGACCCTGCAGTCCTACCATAGGTTTATGATCTGAGCTCAGCCCAGGGGACATGTCTAAGGTCAGGGTGCTGCAAGTGACAGTAGTAAATGATCTACTTACTGGAGTGTGGCAGGAACACTTGAGCAAAGATGCTGTTACTACCTGTTAGAGAGAGGAACATTCAGGGTTACACCGCAGCAGCGCGCAGAGCATCGGCGCAGCAGCGCGCAGAGCATCGGCATAGCAGCGTGCAATGAGCTCGGGGCAACAAGATGGATTAAGGTCAATGCTACCAAGTGGTGGAAAGAGGAACCATGGCTCAGTTCTGGGCTTACAGGGGTATTCCCATCTCAGTCATTCAAAGCTGAGACGATCCGACACGTAGCGGCCGCAGGAGATACGGGAAAAGCGCAGCTCGCTTAACTCCAGCCACCGCTCAGGATTTCGGACATTCATAGCAGAGATGGGAATATCTCTTTAGTTTCTCTCATCTGGCATCCAATACTTCACTGTACAACATCAATGTAATCAACTTCCTAATATACTCAATGTATAAAACTAAATGTTTTTTTTAGATCTCTGCTTGTTGTCAGTGAAAAGCAGCATTTGTATATATATATATTTTTTCACCTGTGTGTAACTTGTCATATATTCATTTACATCCCTGCACATTCTAGGTTAAGGAGTCCAGTGGGAGGTCTAGGAGAATACAGAATTAGCTGTCAATCACTGATAGGACCGCTCACTGGACTTTTAAGCCTAGAAAGAGCAGAGCTGTACAGAATAATTTCACATGAGCGTATTCGGTCTGGGAAACACTCTGTGTGAGAGCAGTATATCCGAGGTTGAACGCTGCTCCGATGACACAACCTCACAGCATTAGGGCTTGTTCACACGACCGTTGCCGTATAGCGGGTCCGCAATACACGGGGCACCGGCAATGTGCATTCCGCATCACGGATGTGGACCCATTAACTTGAACGGGTCCGCAAATCCAGAGATGCGGAACGGAGTGCTTCCGTGGGTTCCGTTCCGTGCCTCCGCACCACAAAAAGATAGCGCAAGTTCTATCTTTTTGCGGAACCGATGGATCGTGGACCCCATTCAAGTGAATGGGGTCGTAATCTGCATGCGGCAGCCCCACGGCGTGCAATTTAAAGTCCACAGCACGGGCGGACAACGGTCGTGTGAACAAGCCCATATAATGATTTATGAAGCTGTTAATTCCAGTCTGACCGCGGCTGTACTGAATTGTACTGACGGTATTACGTGAGTACAGTTCAGTAGATCCAAGGTCAGACAGGAACGCACAGCATTAAAAAAAACGCGTTTGTGTCACTGGAGCAGCATTCAGCCCGGGAAATATGGCCGTCACAGTGTGCGTTTCCCGGACTGAATACACTTGTGTGAAATCGCCCTAAATTACAAATTTTACTGAATATTTTCGCACAAACTTCAGTACATATCAGGTGCTCAGCTCCTCCTGCTCTATAACCTGCTGGCTGCCCTGCATTTTCAATGTGACAGGTTCCTTTGCACATTTTTAAATGTAAAGCGAGTCTGTTGTACTTATTGAAAAAAGCATGCCCGCCTGCTCCCTGGTGCTCTGTCCAGCACAACGGCTCGGCCTGCCTCTCTTCACTGGTCCCATCTGTAAACTTCCAGACGGACAGGGTCACATACTGCTGCAACCAATGACTGCCGCAGAGGTGACATGTCTCAGCGTTATACCTCTGCTGGGTCACGTGTATAACCACGCATGTGACCCCCGTCCATTTGGAAATGTACAGATAGGGCCTGGAAGATGTCAGCAGATGCGTATACTTTTTACAACAGGTGCAGCAGGCATGGCTTTAAATAAAAAAAGTGAAAAAACCCGGAAAGCCCCTTTAGGGTACTTGCAAACAGACGCAGATTTCAAAACAAAGTCCATGTGGATTTCTCTGGGTTTCAGCATCAGATCCCACATGTGTAACTTGCGGATTTGCTGCAGGTCTAACCTCTGCACAAACAATTAACACGCTGCAGATTTCTTAATCTTCGTCTCTCTCATACACTTTGCTGGTACTGTATTACGCTGCATGTTTCCACATGAAACTCTGCAACAGGTGCAGGTACCTTTAGGCCATCTGTATCCACATAAACCGCATAGAAATCCGCACCGTTTATTGTGGCTTTTGTTGCAGATTTTCTCTTTAACAACCCCATTGAAGTCCATGGAGGAAAACCCCTCTGTAGAAGGTGCGGAATCGCACAAACAAGTGACATGCTGCGGAGTAAAAATCCGCACAGGCAAATATACACAAGGTGTACATGAGGTTTGTCTCATTCACTTTGCCGGTACTGTAATATGCGGTGCTTCTTCTGCATGAAAATCTGCGAAAAAAGCACGCAATCGGCAATGTGTGCAGGTAGCCTTAGCCCTCTTTCACACGGGCGTCGCGTGTGAGGGCCGGATAAGATGCGGGTGCGTCGCAGGAAAATGCATGGTGATGGATCATGTGACGGACCATGTGATGAGCGCAGTGACGTCACCACAGGTCCTTTTCCTCCTGGTCATCAAACAAGAAGACACAAGAGAAGCCGGGCTGTGCGAACAAGTGGATTAAGGAGAGTTTAAAAATAAAAAAATGTTTCAACCCCTCCATCCCTATTTTACTAAGCATTCTGTATTAAGAATTATGCTATTATAACCATGTTATAAGGGATAATAATAATGATTGGGCCCCTATCCCGATTGTCTCCTAGCAACCGTGAAAATCGCACCGCATCCGCACTTGCGGATATTTGCGATTTTCACGCAGTCCCATTCACTTCTATGGGGCCTGCGTTGCGAGAAAAACGCACAATATAGAGGATGCTGTGATTTTCACACAACGCACAAGTGATGCGTGAAAATCACCGCTCATGTGCACAGCCCCATAGAAGTGAATGGGTCCGGATTTAGTGCGGGTGTAATGCGTTCACTTCATGCATTGCAAAAAAAAAATCAAAAATCACTAGCAGTTTCTATGGTGTCTTTTTTAGTGGTAGAACAAATTTTTGTGTGTAGAGGCCTAAGGGTCTAAAAACCTACCGGGAAAGTGTCCTGCACACACAGCTGTAGGGCTGTTACTAGGTCTGATGCAAACAGGAATATGTCCATTCACTGACAGCAAACATCAATCTTAAAATGGGGAAGAAATGAGATGCAAGATATATTAGAAAGTTGTGGAACTTTTTGTTTTATAAAGAAGGAGCCCTATCACAGCATGTTCACACCCGGCGTGTACCCAGCAGATTGCCTGTTACAGCAGCAGCAAAATGTTATCAAATCTATAATGGAAGTAAACCTTCGGTACGGAGGGTAATTCAGCAACGCGTCAATGGATGCTGTGGGATTCCACCACTAGAAGCACAGGGTGAATTCTGCAGCAAACCCGCAGGCAATTCTCACTGATTGTACATCCCTGTGTAGAGGAGCCGGGGCTGGTCGTGCAATGGATCACTTACCATAGGAACTGTTCAGATCAATGTCTAAAAAGACGCTGAGCTCCGAGGAGGCGGAGGCGGGAGGCGTAGACGGAGTGTTGGGTGAAATGGGTGGAGAGGTCATAGATTCGTGTTCCGATTCGGTGATTCTGCTGAAGCTGATCTTATACGGTTCCCTTTCCAGCGGGGTGGGATGTCCGCGGAGAGTGCCAGAAGATGACAGGTGCCTGCCGCTATTTGGTCGTATGCCAGGAGACTTCAATGGGTATGTTGTTTTTCGTGGCTGCAAGGAGCAGAAGTCACATAATTGAAATCCACATGTTCCAGTGCCAAGCATTTCAAGTTAAAAGGGTTTTACGAGATATTTTTACTGTATCTGATCAGTGGGGGTCGGAAACCAGGGACCTCTGCCGATCAGTGCTTTGAGAAGGCACCGTACAGTACAGCGCCATACAGTGTATAGCAGAGGTGCTTGGTATTGCAGCTGAGCCCCATTCATTTCAATGGGCCTGAGCTGCGCCAAGGCCGCAGTGCTACTGGGAGCTCCGGTGCCTTCTCAAACAGCTGATCTGCGGGGGGCCTTGGGTGTCAGACCCCAACCTATCAGATACTGATGACCTATCCAGAGGATAGGTCATCAGTAAAAATATCTTGGAAAACCCCTTTAATTCAGCCATCACCTACCCCGCTAATTAAAGTGGTATTCAGTTATCCCCTATCCTACCGCTGGGATGCCCACTGATCATGAGAACTGGGGGACCCAACCAGCTGCTCCGTCCATATCAAGGGGGCTTCACTGTTCTTGTGGTCAGTGGGGGACCCTCATTGATCTGATAGGAATACCCTATGCTATGGATAGGGGATAACTTTCTCTACCTGGAATACTACCCCTTTAAATGAAAACTCCAGGTAAAATGGACATATACACGCTGTATTATGACTAGGATGGACGGGGCGGAGCATGACAGGGATTCCCTGGAGCACTGCGCCCGGCATATCATAGTGTATAGGTTCTGTCTGAAATGTTCCTTTAACATGCACGTGTCTCTGGTGAGTTTGCATAGTAGATAACATGTGGCTGCCGTCCGTACTTACAAATCTGGGGGGCTGTTTGCAGCCTCGAGGCTCGATCTCTTGGGATTTATTAAACAAGTAGTCTGTGAAGTCTTTCTCCAAGGTATTTCCCATAGGATTCAGATTCTCGAAGAACCTCTGCAACGAGACAAGACAGTAAAATGTTATGGAAATATATTCCTGTACAGTCCACGTCCTGTGGATTTCACCCTGTGCCCTGCAAAAGTGAAAAACCTATGTCAGAATTGACATGGCCTCAGTCTTTTTCTTCCACCCTTAATGGGGTTTTTAAAAGCCACATCTACAGTTGTGTTCAAAATAATAGCAGTGTGTTTTTGTTTTAAAAAAAAAAGTGAATAAAGCTCAAAATCCTTCTAATAGCTTTTATTTCCATCCACACAGATGCATTGGGAACACTACACATTCTATTCCAAATCAAAACAGGAAGAAAAATATATCAAATTTGTGTTGTTCCTCTAAAAAATTTAAGAAAAGTGAATATTAGACTGTTCAAAAAAATGGTCAACAAATAGCAGTGTTTGTCGTCTTCTTTACAAACGCAAACATTCACTATATAAACGGAGAAATGTCTGTAGACTTCCTTTCCTCTGAATCCCGTCACTGATACTCAGTTGTATGACCGCTGTCTCTGAGACCTGCTGGACGTCTGTGCTGCTCGGAGTCACCACCTTCTGCCCCTGTGACCAGGTTCTCCAGCCCAGGATGATTGGACCACATTCCACAGTTCTTCTCCATTTCTTGGTTTTGCCTCAGAAACTGCATGTTTGATGTCACCCACAAGTTTCCTATTGGATTAAGATCCGGGGATCGGGCCGGCCGCTCCATAGTGTCAATCTTGTTGGTCTGGAACCGAGATGTTGCCCGTTTACTGGTGTGTTTGGGGTCGTTGTCTTGTTGGAGCACCCATTACAAGGGCATTTCCTCTTCAGCATAAGGCAGCATGACCTCTTCCAGTATTCTGATGGATTCAAATGGATCCATGATCCCTGGTCTGCGATAAATAGGCCCAACACCATAGTCTGAGACACATCCCCATTTCATGATGCTTGCCCACCATGCTTCGCTGTCTTCACAGTGCACTGGGGCTGAATTCAGTGTTTGGGGGTCGTCTGACAAACTGTCTCCGGCCACTAGACCCAAAAAGAACCATCTTACCTCCATCAGTCCACAGAATGTCTCTTCAGGCCGGTCAATGTGCTCTTTGGCAGATTGTAAGCTCTTCAGCACAGGTCTTGTTTCCAGCAGTGGGACTTTGCGGGGGCTTCTTGCAGATCGCTCGGCCTCACATCGGCGTCTTCTCATTGTAACAGGACTCACAGGTGACTTTACACCTTCTGTGATCTTCCAGGAGCTGATTGTTGGCCGAGTCCTTGCCATTTTGGCTATTCTTCTATCCATTCGAATGGTAGTTTTTCGCCTTCTTCCACGTCTTTCGGGTTTTAGTTGCCATTTTAAAACATTTGCGATCATTTTAGCAGAGCAGCCTATCATTTTCTGCACTTCGTTATATGTTTTCCCCTCTCCAATCAACTTTTTAATCAAGGTACGCTGTTCTTCCGAACAATATCTGTAACGACCCAATTTCAGAGAGAAATGCACTGTAACCAGCAGGTACAACATTTGCTGCCTTCCTTCCTTAAATAAGGGCAATAATTGCCACCTGTTTTTCAAAGAATGAATAACCTCACTCATTGAACTCCATCCACACTGCTATTATTTTGAACATGCCCCTTTCAATAAGTGATTGAATTACAGAGAATCAGCAGCACGCACATGTCCTGACTGTTGGGTTCCTATTACTCTACTACACCTGCTAGTAAATTAATTGCCATGGAGAAATAACATTTCTACCAAAAACAGTGATTGATCAGGTTAGTGATGTCTGACTGCTATTATTTTGGGAACACGACTGTATGTATTGTGCTGTACACGGGTATGGATTCTAAGTGTGGAATCTGCAGTGTCAGCCTCAGGCCTCATGCACACGGACATGTCCGATTTTCAAGCTTCGAAAAGCAGCTTGTGTGTGTGTATTGCATTTTTTCAATAGAAAGGCCTATTCTCATCCGCAAAAACGGACAAGAATAAGATCTGACGTGAAATTCACGAATCTGGCACACAGGGCCATGAAAATCACAGATGTGTGAACAATGCTATTGACGTGTGTGGTATCTACATTAAAGAATGGGAAGCACACTGACGGAACATCCAGTCGTGCGCCGAGCCCTCAGGCCTCCGCACCAGTTCTCCTACAGATTCGTACCCGGATGTCCGGCTCGACCCGTAAACAATAAGGCTGGTTTTGGTACTGCTGGATCTCCCCGGTGATTTCGGCCACTTTCCGTCTTTTGCTGAAGTTGATCAGTTCTTTGCCGTGTCTCTTCAGGAAGTCCGGGTTCCCTTCTTCGGTTTTCAGTATATTGGTTAAATATATTCCTGAACGAAAGATTGAGAGAAAATGTATAAAACAAGAACCAACGCGAGTCCCAGAGCAGCCGCTGATGAGGAGGAGGTATAATAATCCGGACCCGAACAGACAAGGCCTCCCCTAAATCTTGTGAAGAAGTGCTGGGTACACGCTGGTGCCAGGACAATCATATTATTCAGCTTAGCAAGTGGCATTTATCACGTAGAGAAAGTTAATACAAGGCACCTACTAATGTATATGGAAACATTTTCCACTGCTCATTTCCATGGTTATGACCACCCTGTAATCCAGAAGCGGTGGTTGCGATTGCACACTATCTATATGGAAAAGCGCTGGCTTATGCGCAGTCCCAGCCACCGGAGAGGCCGATGCTTCTGCTGAATTAAGACAACCCCTTTAAAAAGGTCCTCTGTCAGCAGATTTGTCCCTATGACACCGGCTGACCGGTTACATGTGCACTTGGCAGCTGGAGGCATCTGTGCGAGTCCCATATGTGCCCACATTGCTTAGAAAAGTGAGGTTTTAATATATGCAAATGAGCCTCTAGGAGCAACGGGGGCGTTACCATTACACCTAGACACTCAGCTCCTCTGCAACTGCCGCACCCTCTGCGCTTTGATTGACAGGACCATTGAGTGTAAACGTCATCACACCTGGCCCTGTCAAAGTGCAGAGGGTGCAGCAGTTGCAGAAAGCAGAGCCTCTAGGTGTAATGGTAACGCCCCCGTTGCTCCTAGAGGCTCATTTGCATATATTAAAACCTATTTCTCAGCAATGCGGACACATATGAACATGGGACCAACACAGATGCCTTCAGCTGCCAAGAGCTCATGTAACAGGTCAGCGGGACAAAACTGCTGACAGATGCCCTTTAAATAAACTATTGCCCTTAATATTGTGCCAAAAATAATCTTTTCTTAAAACTTTGCACTTACCTCAGTTACTCCTCCTGGACATGTATGAATAGACTGCTTTATCATAACCCTTGTCAATAAAGGCGTATCCCTACACAATGAAACTGTCAGCAATTATTGGACAGTATCGACCTACTGACAAGACGAACAGTAGAGCGCAATGTCACGTTTATTTATAGAGTTCCAGGAGGAATAAAGTAACAAAATAACGGAGAATTCTAAGAAAAGCACCTCCAGAACAGCTGGTTTTTATTAAAGGGGTTGTGCAGGCGTACTCCGCTGTCTGACATGCCATCAAGGTACCGTACACCTGTCCTACTGTAGTGAATGGGACCATGTATGATACTTGCTCGGTGTCAGACTTCTGCCCAGCTAGCAGCGACGTCTCTCCAGAACCGATGTCAGATCAGATGGGAGAGTATTCCTGCACAACCCCACAGAAAAGACATTGGATGACTGGTGAAGTGTCCGAGTCCTTCAGTTCAAGATAACGGGGGAGGGGGACTTACCAAAGAAAGGCACACACGGTGGGTTGATGGACTTGAGTTTTGCCAAGTACTTCTTAAAGTGATCCTGACTAAGCTCCACCGCTTCATCAAGTATCTTCTTCTTCCTCTCTTGTAGCGCCTGAGGAGGACACAGGTCAGGTTGGCACCGGTTCACACGGACAGGAGGTCTTCTCACCACCGTGGAGGTCAGACCCGTCACTCACCTCGAAGGTGTGATCCAGGCGATAAACGGGGACGGAGTTCACTGCGCTGACAATCTCCAAAACACCATTAAAATTATTCAGATCTTGAAAAACCTGAAGAATTTCAATAATGCGACTGAAAACGGCCACCCGCTCCTCGAAGTTCTCAGTCTCCACGAGACACCTGGTCAGGACCAAAAAAAAAAAAATGTAACATATGGCTCCAGCATAGTCCACGGCGCTGTACAGTGATCACCGGTCACTCGAGCCTCTGTCCCACATACTAAGGCCTCATTCACACTTGCGTATTTTGTTAACCGGGAGCAGGTCAACGAGACAGATAAGGCGAAACTCAGCCCATTCTACTTTCTCCCTGCAGCTTCCATTCCTGGATTTGATGCTAAAAACTGACCAAACCATGCAAGTGTGAATGAGGCCTAAAGCTGCAACAGCTGTCGACAGCCATTCCTCCCCATAGACATGATGTGGAATAACCAGCGGGCAGACACGTCTGGAGACAGCTCATCTCCTATGAGAACAAAGGATCGGGCATTCTGATCCTCCCCCCCAACCTCTGCTGGCGGGGGATCGTCAGGACACCCCAAACATAGCAGCATTTGGCTGACATCCATTTAAAAGGGGTTGTCAGGTTTCCCTGGAATCAGCCTGCATTAAAGGATTGGTCAGTACTTACATGGCAGATCCATTTTACCCAGCAAGGATCTGTTTATCCGGCTGCAGAAGTGACGTCATGTTGACACCTGACCATCTGCGGTGCACGGCCGGTGATTGGCTGCAGCGGTCAGGTGTTGCCAATGTGGCGTCACCACTGCAGGTAAACAGAGCCAGGCCGAGATGAATGGAGCTACGGTGCTGGATCTGCCAGGTAAGTACTGATCAGCCCTTTATTACAACCTGATCTCCAGGGTTGTCTGGTTCCCTCATGAAATCCGACAACCTCTTTAGAGCCAATTTGATAAGTTAGTCAATTAAGCTTGTCGGTTTTATTCTTGGGGTGAAAACACAAACATGGAGACTCCACACGAGTAGAACCTACTTTTCAAACCAGAGCGTGAGGTTTGTGGTGTGACGAATCATCTTCAGCAGGTTAGGGGAGTGAATTTCTTTGTCTTCTTTTGTCCAGACGCTGCCCACAAGTTCTGACGGCTGCACGGCCCTGAAGACAACAACCAGAAACAGGTAAAGGGTACAGAAGCCGACCGAGCCGGCTCTAGAGGGGGCCGAAGCAGCAGAGCCCACCGAGCCGGCTCTAGAGGGGGCCGAAGCAGCAGAGCCCACCGAGCCGGCTCTAGAGGGGGCCGAAGCAGCAGAGCCGAGCGAGCCGGCTCTAGAGGGGGCCGAAGCAGCAGAGCCGACTGACCCGGCTCTAGAGGGGGCCGAAGCAGCAGAGCCGAGCGAGCCGGCTCTAGAGGAAGCAGCAGAGCCGACCGACCCGGCTCTAGAGGAAGCAGCAGAGCCGACCGACCCGGCTCTAGAGGAAGCAGCAGAGCCGACCGACCCGGCTCTAGAGGAAGCAGAAGCAGCAGAGCTGAATGACCCGGCTCTAGAAGGGGCACAACGTGCAGGCGCAGCAGCATACCACTACACTGGAAGCGCCCCTTCGATCTGCTGAGCAGAGAAGGTTGGACCCCAATATATTACACAATATATTCTTCTGGAACCCCCCATTATTTCTTCTGTGTCCTGGGGTGACGGACCCCTTCAAAACCATTTCTGTACAGCTACATGGCGGCTCCAGGAAGGCGTCACTTACCTGTACAGATCAGACTCTATGAGAGTCAGCTGACGAGCGATCTCTATAGGATGCAAGGTCATCAGGTCAAAGGTCTCACACTGACCCGAGCGACTTATGTGCCACTCTATAGGCGGAGGGGGGCTCTCAAAGGTAATGTTGTGGCTGACGCCGTTCGCTTGCACTTGCTTCTTGCGCCTGATGATTTTGGCGATGGACTCCACCCATTTCTTCATGGACTTTCCTAAATAACATAAAATATCAGAATCTAACAGGGAGAGCGGATTGCCCCTCCGGTAAACCTTCCTGTCACTGATGAGGGGCTTACCTTTAACACCGGAAATGAAGGTTTCTAATCGCTCAAGGAGCTCGGGGTCTCTTTCAAAATCATAGAAATGATGTTCAACCCAATGCCGAAATACATTTAATACCCTGCAGGAGAAGGCGAAGTCAGTAGGGAGTATAAAGCACAGCGATCTATACTCATCAGCCATAACACTAACGCCACACGGGCCTGCTGCTCTGAGCCCTATGTTCCTGGTCCACACCGGGTGGAGATCCGGCCGCATTCCAGCAAATATGCTGAAAATCGGCTGGAAGAAAACCGCTGTACACAGAAGTTTTCTTCCGGCCGATTGTCGCCATATCTTCCGGAATGCGGCTGGATCTCCGCTGGTCCCCATTATAGTGAATGGGGCTGGACGGAGCCTTAGGCTACTTTCACACTTGCGTTCGGAGCGGATCCGTCTGGTATCTGCACAGACAGATCCGCTCCTATAATGCAGACGATGGTATCCGTATCCGTTCAGAACGGATCCGCCTGCATTATATATATATATATAAAAAAAAAAAAATAATCTAAGTGTAAAAGTTATTCAGACGGATCCGTCCAGACTTTGCATTGAAAGTCAATGGGGGACGGATCAGTTTGAAATTGCACCATACTGTGTCAACGTCAAACGGATCCGTCCCCATTGACTTACATTGTAGCAATCAGCGTTGTCCGCCTGCTGAGCGGAGCGGAGGCCAAACGCTGCCAGACTGAGGCATTCTGAGCGGATCCGCATCCACGCAGAATGCATTAGGGCAGTACTGATCCGTTCGAGGCCGCTTGTGAGAGCCTTCAAACGGAACTCACAAGGGGAACCCCGAACGCTAGTGTGAAAGTAGCCTTACAAACCTCGCCGGTGCTGCAGTGCGCAGAGATCCGACAGGCTGTTCCCTGCCAGAATAGCCTGCCGGATTGCCACTGCTAGCCTTGGGAAGCCAGCCAAGCGGAGATGAAGGCAAGTGCCCTCAGCTACTGCTCTGCCCGCAGCCATTGTACACAGGCTCTCAGGTTACGAGTTCCATGCGGATTTGTCACAGATTTCCCCCTGCACTTTACAACAGATGATGCCCGTAGCATATATTGACATGCAGTGGAATTTTAATCCACACCACATGCATATTTGCTGCTACAGATTAATCCGCTGCGCACGCAAATTCACAAAAGCAACTCTGCAGCACAGGCGTCCAATGTGGACGAAGAACGGGCACCAGTCCTGTGCACCTGGACTTGAATGGAATGGCACATGCACTGCTCCTCCATTCAGACTATGGGACATACGGAGAGACAGAGCAGAGTGCAGCGCTCGGTTATCTTCAGCAGCGAGCGCGCCGAACCCCTTGGAGTCCCAGGAATCACGCGCTGCGCTGATTCTGGGAAAACCCCTTTACAGTCACTGGCCGCAGATATAAGCAGAATGGGGGACCCACCTGAGTTGCACCGGCTGAACATATTCTTTCCTAAATCTTTTAAGGTTGGTGCTGATTGGCTGTTCTCCCTTCTCTATCGCGATTCGGTCGGCTTCTGTGGGCTCTGGATCCGGTATTTCAAATCTACAGAAGGAAAGCGATTGTATTAGATGTCTTTGTGCATCGCAAAATAAGATGAATCCTTCCACAGACAACATCTGAAACTGTGGGAGTACGACAGGGTCAGAGCAGATGTCCGGCTCCTATTCTGAAAATAGACCATCCCTTATAAAGGAGCGGACAACTCCATTAACTAAAGAAATGAATGAGTACAAAAAAACTCTCTTCATAGCAGTAGGAGCTCAGTTTTAGTGATACAGAGCTCCAAACCCCCTGCAGAGACATTTGGAGCTCTGCATCAATAAAACTGAGCTCAGGCTACTATGAAGATTTTTTTTTTTTTTTTGTCCATAGCCTTTAAATTATATACTTCTATCTGCCTTCAGTCACCACTAGAGGGAGCTCAGGAGATTACTGCATACAGATATATACAGCCACCACTAGAGGGAGCTCAGGAGATTACTGCATACAGATATATACAGCCACCACTAGAGGGAGCTCAGGAGATTACTACATACAGATATATACAGACACCACTAGAGGGAGCTCAGGAGATTACTACATACAGATATATACAGTCACCACTAGAGGGAGCTCAGGAGATTACTGCATACAGATCTATAAAGCCACCACTAGAGGGAGCTCAGGAGATTACTGCATACAGATATATACAGCCACCACTAGAAGGAGCTCAGGAGATTACTGCATACAGATATATACAGCCACCACTAGAGGGAGCTCAGGAGATTACTGCATACAGATATATACAGCCACCACTAGAGGGAGCTCAGGAGATTACTACATACAGATATATACAACCACCACTAGAGGGAGCTCAGGAGATTACTGCATACAGATATATACAGGCACCACTAGAGGGAGCTCAGGAGATTACTACATACAGATATATACAGCCACCACTAGAGGGAGCTCAGGAGATTACTGCATACAGATCTATAAAGCCACCACTAGAAGGAGCTCAGGAGATTACGGCATACAGATATATACAGCCACCACTAGAGGGAGCTCAGGAGATTACTACATACAGATATATACAACCACCACAAGGGGGAGCTCAGGAGATTACTACATACAGATATATACAGCCTCCACTAGAGGGAGCTCAGGAGATTACTGCATACAGATATATACAGCCACCACTAGAGGGAGGTCAGGCGATTACTGCATACAGATATATACAGCCACCACTAGAGGGAGCTCAGGAGATTACTACATACAGATTTATACAGCCACCACAAGGGGGAGCTCAGGAGATTACTACATACAGATATATACAGCCTCCACTAGAGGGAGCTCAGGAGATTACTACATACAGATATATACAGCCTCCACTAGAGGAAGCTCAGGAGATTACTGCATACAGATATATACAGCCACCACTAGAGGGAGCTCAGGAGATTACTACATACAGATATATACAGCCACCACTAGAGGGAGCTCAGGAGATTACTGCATACAGATCTATAAAGCCACCACTAGAAGGAGCTCAGGAGATTACTGCATACAGATATATACAGCCACCACTAGAGGGAGCTCAGGAGATTACTACATACAGATATATACAACCACCACAAGGGGGAGCTCAGGAGATTACTACATACAGATATATACAGCCTCCACTAGAGGGAGCTCAGGAGATTACTGCATACAGATATATACAGCCACCACTAGAGGGAGCTCAGGAGATTACTACATACAGATATATACAGCCACCACAAGGGGGAGCTCAGGAGATTACTACATACAGATATATACAGCCTCCACTAGAGGGAGCTCAGGAGATTACTACATACAGATATATACAGCCTCCACTAGAGGAAGCTCAGGAGATTACTGCATACAGATATATACAGCCACCACTAGAGGGAGCTCAGGAGATTACTACATACAGATATATACAGCCACCACTAGAGGGAGCTCAGGAGATTACTGCATACAGATATATACAGCTACCACTAGAGGGAGCTCAGGAGATTACTACATACAGATATATACAGCCACCACTAGAGGGAGCTCAGGAGATTACTACATACAGATATATACAGCCACCACTAGAGGGAGCTCAGGAGATTACTACATACAGTTTTATTACTATGTATAAAACGTATGCGGTAAGCTTCCCCTAGTGGTGGCTGAAGGCAGCTACAATATGCAGGGGATTTGGAGCTGTGTAGCAGATACCAGGTGAGATTACTCAGCACAGAAAGTTGGATCTACAGGTGGAGATTTAATCAGTGTTGGGTACAAGTTGCTGTAAAAGGTTTTCCGAAATGTGCATACTGATGACCGGAGGATAGGTAATCATGACCAGAGGATAGGTAATCAGTATCCAATCACTGGGGGTCCGACCCCCCGCCAAACAGCTGTTTAAGAGGGCACCAGTGCTCCTGTGAGCGCCACGGCCTTCTCTCAGCTCACCAAGCACAGCGCCGTAGATTGTATAGTGGCCATGTTTGGTAATGCAGCTCAGCGTCTATGGGGCTGAGCTGCGCCTGGGCTCATTCGGCATAGGGAAGGCAGCGAGAAGGCCGCAGAGCTACTTCAAACAGCTGATCGGCGGGGGTCCCTGGTGATTGGATCAAGAGCGTAGGTCATCAGTATTAACATCTCGGAAAACCCCTTTAATGTACATTTACTTGCCTTTCGATCAGCAGACTCAGCAGCTCCTGCGGCTTACAAAAAGAGCGATACGTGGTAAGAAAAGTGCGAACGAAGTTTGGATCTGGAAGAAAACAACAACATCAACAATTCACCTTCTCTAACGGTTAAATGTGATCTGTCGTGGCGGAGGAGCACCTACCTGCATACATGTGATATGTCAGCCTCTCGATGAGTTTCACCACCCGCCCCCCCTTAATGATGGGAATTCCTCCCCGACTCTGCACGTTGTCCTCAAAGACAATGTTCTCCTCGGAATCCTCTTCCACGAAGCGGTAGACGTCCGGGCTGGGCAGGCGCAGCGGCTGCTCGTTCTCCTCCTGGATGAGCACAGAGTCCAGCATCCGGTCCAGCGTGCTGCGGTACTGCAGTGAGATTAGAGCCGCCATCCAGTTGTTCTTCTCTTCCGCCGTCTTGGCGGCAAAGACAACGCTGTTCTCGTCTTTTGAGAGCAGCTCAAAGGCATGCCGGCAATCGCACGAGTCCTCCCGGTCAATGACCTGCACCTTCCTCATGATGAACTTCTCCTTCAAGCGGTACTCCGCCGTGTTGTATCCGGGGATTCGCGACTGGCCGTGATTGGTTTTGCAGCTGATCATCAGCCCGTCGAAGAGGAAGATGTGTCGTTCGTGTTTGGCCCCCACCCTGGTCAGGGAGCCCTCCATGATGAACTCATTGCAGCACTGCCCGATGTCTTTACCCTCCCAGCCGTCAATGTTCTTCTGGATTTCATTCATTTTCTTTATTGCCAGGTGTTTGCTGCGCATTTGACCGCTGTACAGGCGCCAAATGGTCTCCCTGAAAAACACGAGCGACTGATGTCATCACTGCTACATAGAAATATATATAATAGGACACAACCTCTGTTATATCTGATTCTAGGAAAGCTGGGTCATTGACCTAGTGATGATTTTTATACAGTGTGTCAATGGAATATTTGATTCGTTTACAGCATGAAAATAATATTTAATGATAAAGCTACCGTTTAATGGTTAAGATTAATAGTCTGTAAGGTGCACCAAGAAGTGGTGACTCTGTCTGAGTCTACACAGCAAAGCCAAAAAGTGAGCTGCGAAAAATCTGCAATGTTTCCACTACTGTACATTACATTTCTGTGTCTATTTTGGCCCCTCATGCACTGTTTTTTGCCTTTTTCTTTTTTCTGGATATGCTTAAAAGGAATCAGCTGTTTGCTGTGGTTCACCTGCTTTTCTTTTTCTGATCCAAAGCTCTGTTCCTGAGTTGATACTTTTTCTTAATATACAAAGTAGGCCTTTGGTGCAACAAGGCCGTCACCATTGCTCTTGTTGCACCCAAGCTCCACTCCTTTTTGTAGCCAGCGCCTCCCTCGCTGCCTTACCAATACCCATCTCTGTCAATCACAGCAGCTAGGGTGTGGCTGGCCACAGAAAGGAGTGGAGCTTGGGTGCAACAAGAGCAATGGTGACGCCTTTGTTGCACCAAATGCCTACTTTGCATGTTAAGGGAACGGAGCCTCGGATTTACAAAAGAAAAACAGCATTTTAATCAGGTGAACCACAGCTACGTGTCTATGCAAACAGATAGTGAGGTTGCTGGTGACATTCCCTTTCCAAAAATTCCCGGCCTCTTTCTTACCCCGGCCGGCGGCGCGGCGAATGCTTATTGTAAATACGTTCCATGCTACATCGGAGGTTGAGCAGAGCGGTGATGGCTTGTTTCAGGCACTCTCTGTCCTCCTGGTCTTCGCTCCGTTCTTGTAACATCTAAATATTGGGGGAAATGACGACAAATCTCATCAGCGCCTCAAACTGCCACACGGACAATTCACAAGTCAAAATAATAAAAAATACATTTCATTTTACAATTAACACAGTGTGATCTCTACAACATAAAAAACACAACAGCGACTTTACCATATACGCTGCTTGTCAATTTCTCCCAATTTTCCTAGAACTCCGCTTGCGGTCAGTAAATTAAAGGCCGTGTACACTTCTGAGGGCATTTTTAATGAATTGCATTTTACTTGTTTTGGCCTACAAATAATTTTTTTCAATTGGTCTTTATTAAAAACGTTCAGCCATGGGCTTTAAAAAATTAAATAAAAATAATAATCAGTCTGTTTGCAAGTGTTTTCTTTGAATCTCATCATCTGACAGCTCATGTGTGGCTCTTATCTCTGACCTCAAACACATATTTAAGCCACATTCTTATCAGTTTGATAGGAATTGAGCTATAATAAGTGCTTAGTGACAGCTTGCAAACAGACAACGGCTGAAGACTGATTTTTTTTTAACCCCTGTATCTCAGAAACAGCTGAACATTTTTAATAAAGACCAATAAAAAACTGATTTGTAGGCCAAAACGAGTCAAATACAGCCATAATAAAACGTACCTGAAGGTGTACATCGCCTTTAAATTCAAAAATGTAAAACTCTGCTTTAATCAGTTCCTGTGCGATAATTTTACGTTTGGCCTGTAAATGATTCCCCCTTACCTCCAATAACTCGAAATAGTGCAAACAGTGGTAAACGGGAAGCAGCATCAGACGCGGGAGGACGTATCTCACGGCTTCTTTAAAGCCCCCCGAATATGACTGCAGGAAAAAATAAAAAACACCCAGAAAATAATGGAGAATGAGAAAAACCAAATCGGGTCTAAACTGAATCTCCTATTATAAGCAGCTGGAACCAGTGAGGACAGCGCATTAACCCCTTCTGCTCTGGTGATTTGGAGTCTTCAGGAAATTTTTTCTTTTTTTTTTTCAATAAATGTTAGATCAACGGCCAAAACATTGTTTGTTTGGTTACTGACAATTTTTATGCTTTTTCTTTTTTAATCAATGCTTTTTATTTATTAATAATTTTTTTTTTTTAGGCTTGTAGTTTGATGAAAGTTTTAATCCTACGCGTTACTCTAGTGTCTTATTGACTTGGAGACTTATTTGTGTTGGAAGGGTTTCTAGGTGTAATGTATTTTTTTTATATTCTGCCCCTCGAAGGGCAGACCATTTGGGAATGTATTCTTTCCACTGTCATTTCTTTGCAGGGTCTAGATAGAGTAGTACTGGCATCCTGGCAATCAGGTTACCACCCACAGGAGCCCTAGATACAGTGGGGATCGTCTCTCCAGGGTCCCCGTCAGTCATCCGAGTAGGGCAGTTATTTTACGTGTATATATGCAATGGTGCAAGCTTTAAAGCCTATAGACCAGAATTATCATTAGCTCATGTCAAAATAATGGAGTGAAAAAGTCGCAAAGGTTTGCGCAATCGCTAAAACGGCGCAAAAATTTGCAACTTTTATTGGCTCTGCGCTATGCTCGCCAGTTTTCTGAAAGTGGGCGTGTTTTCTTATGTAAATGAATCTCTAGACAGATTTACAATTGCAACAATTTAAAAAAGTCACAAAAAATTGCGCAATTTCACTCCAGTGAGGACCATGCTGATCTTATACGACTTTTTAATAGAACATGCGACTTTTTCGTAAAGATGTGCGACTTTTGTAAAGCCGCTTACTGAAGGATAAACTGCTACCGTCAAACCACATTTATCACAGTATTAAAGGACCGATCATAAATCTGACTTTGCCAAAAGTGACTTTGGACATATGTAAAAGTGGAGCAAGATGTAAGTGTAATGATGAATCTGGCCCTATGTACACATTCGGAGGAGAGTCTCTTCTTTTTTTTTTTATGATTGCAAGTTACAAAATTTTGGCTAAAAGTTATTTTTTCAATTGGCCTTTATTACAAATATGGAGCCATTTTGTCACAAAGGGTTAACTGTTCTTCTAGCTGTGTGACTGGTACTTTCACTTTGGGCCTGTCATCTAATAACCCTTATCTCCTAACTACTAAGAGGTCATGAACACTGATCTATAATGAGTGTTTATAAGGTCAGAGATAAGGAGTCCGTCAGCTCCCCGACTGCCGGAAAAGTCAGGAAATCCAGAGGGGGCTACCAGGGCATGTCAGCTCTGTACAGAAAAAAGGACGCCATATTTTTAATAAAGACCAATTAAGAAATTATTTTTAGCTCAAAATGAGTACTATGAAAAAAATAAAAATAAAAATAATGCTCCCAAAGGTGTACCCCTGCGTCTCCTGCCATCAATGATATTAAAGGGCAAGTACAATTTGCAGTCACATTCTTGCGTGTCCATGCAATACAAAAAACACAACAACTTTTGATACGTCATACCGGATTACATTAAGGTGCGCGGAGCGGCCATTTATGAAGCACAGAGACAGGACGTTCGGGCCCCGGACACTTACAGGCACGCAGGGTAATAATGGCGGGACAACCCTCTACACTGCAAACAACAGAAGCACTCACCTGAAAGTACAGCGCAACGACCGGCTTCGCCATGAGGTTGTGGAAGTGTTCCTGGAACTGGGTGGCAAGGATGTCCTGGGATAAGGTTTCATAAGGATCAAAGGCCTGTTCCTTGGGGGGAAAAGCCGGGAGAAGGTAAGTGACCGGGGGAGGATGATCTCGTATAAATACTATTACAAGTCAGCAAAAAGCCAAAACGCACCGTGTAACCCGAGGTCCCGTTCTGTGGTCTATAATCCCTCCACATTAAACTAAGCGTAACGCAATGAGCACATCCACCTCACTCCCCACGCAGTGATCATCTATTCAGAGTAGCAGAGGACAACCATTTCTGATGACTATTTTCACTGCTTCAGAGTCCACAATGCAATTAGCAGCTGCAGGGAACTTATTGAGGACTATATTTACAGCTGCCAGAGGGGGAAGAAGATTGACCGGGGACTAAACTGCAAAAAGGGAGGAGACTTACTGTGGTCAGTGATTATGGTTGCCAGAGGGGGAAGAAGACTGACCGGGGATTAAACTGCAAAAGGAAGGTGGAGACTTACTGTGGTCTGTAATTATGGCTGTCAGAGGGGTAGAAGACTGAGCAGGAATTTACTAGGGACTCTATTTATGGCTGGCTGCCAGAGGGAGGAGGAGACTGGCTGGTGTTGATGTGATGCAGGGAGACATATAAAGTGGGAAAACAACGATAAATGTCCAGCATTGAGATGAATAAAAGTCTTCAATCTTTATTCAATAAATTTTAAAGAATACAATTCTTCACACGGACAACGGTAATGACACCAACGCGTTTCGATCTATCAGATCTTAATCATGGTAGGGGTCAAATGCAAGTCTAGTACTCTTATATACCTGGAATGAAGAAGATGGCTCCACCAACCAGGTTGGAATTGCCATTACCACACAGGCGGTTGTGATATCAGCCATTCCTTGCATTTAACCCCTGCTGTTCACAATTACACATAAAAACAATGTCATATAAAATAAAATAAATGTGTAACAGAACATCTGACTCCCAGTTAAACTTTGATGAAGCAAATCCAAACATCCACAACTCCGTATA
Source organism: Bufo gargarizans (assembly GCF_014858855.1). Classification (NCBI taxonomy): domain Eukaryota; kingdom Metazoa; phylum Chordata; class Amphibia; order Anura; family Bufonidae; genus Bufo; species Bufo gargarizans. Next base: position 7,196,375 of record NC_058090.1, on the reverse strand, counting down.
AAAAGGAAATTGCCCTTTATAAACGGGGGTATTACATGAGCGTATATAAACATGCGTAGCTTTGGGAAATGACATTATTCCTCTGACTCGGGCAGGGCCCACTGAGGCACATCAGCATATCGGGGCCACTACACTGAATCCCATGACATTGTACAGCAATTCATCTATACCCCATACATTTTTCACAAGAGACATTCCAAAATTTAATTGTGTGTCGTATACAATGGCGAATGACCTGTCCAATCGGGTTAATAGTGATACATTGTTTTGTGCTTCATATTTAGACCGTTAGGGGCTATTGTGCTGCATTGATATAACCAATATGCCTCCCTATTATGCAGTAGATCTTTGACATTGCCGCCTCCCCGCCAGATGATTCACAAATTCTGGTATGGCAGACACGTCGCCCCGCCATATAAACAGCGGGTCATCGATGTATCTACCATACCAGAAAAGGTTATCGGAAAACGGATTTCCATGGCTTGATTCTCCCAATAGGCCATTACCAGGTTTGCCAGTGAGTGTTAGGGTTATTCGCCCTCACTGGCAAACCTGGAAATGGCCTAATGGGACGAGGTTGCAGCTTTTTGAAGCTTTTCTTTGGCTGATAAATGGCAGGACCCCCCCCCCGCCCGAAGATAAAGGGATGACTTTGCTGCCGATCATCCTGAGAGGTCAGAGGACGAATACAATAAATGCTGCAACTAAAGAGTTAATGTATGTATGGAGAGCACCTCGTCCTCACCTCCGCCAAATCTTCAAAGCAGCTTCCAACCAGCGGATGTGGACTACACTCATCCGTCATCTCCACCGTGTCCTCAATCAGACCAAGGAGCTTCACTGTTAATTCATGAATGTCCAGAATGTTACTGAAGATAATCTCTACGTCCTGTGAGGAGACACAACATGGAGGTCAGCTCCACAACACACAGAGGAGGTATATGTAAGAGATGTAGTCGGCACAGCAGCAGAATAGTGAGTGCAGCTCTGGAGTATAATGCAGGATGTAACTCAGGATCAGTACAGGATAAGTAATGTATGTACACAGTGACTGCACCAGCAGAATAGTGAGTGCAGCTCTGGAGTATAATACAGGATGTAACTCAGGATCAGTACAGGATAAGTAATGTATGTACACAGTGACTGCACCAGCAGAATAGTGAGTGCAGCTCTGGAGTATAATGCAGGATGTAACTCAGGATCAGTACAGGATAAGTAATGTATGTACACAGTGACTGCACCAGCAGAATAGTGAGCGCAGCTCTGGAGTATAATACAGGATGTAACGCAGGATCAGTACAGGATAAGTAATGTATGTACACAGTGACTGCACCAGCAGAATAGTGAGCGCAGCTCTGGAGTATAATACAGGATGTAACGCAGGATCAGTACAGGATAAGTAATGTATGTACACAGTGACTGCACCAGCAGAATAGTGAGCGCAGCTCTGGAGTATAATACAGGATGTAACGCAGGATCAGTACAGGATAAGTAATGTATGTACACAGTGACTGCACCAGCAGAATAGTGAGTGCAGCTCTGGAGTATAATACAGGATGTAACTCAGGATCAGTACAGGATAAGTAATGTATGTACACAGTGACTGCACCAGCAGAATAGTGAGTGCAGCCCTGGAGTATAATACAGGATGTAACTCAGGATCGGTACAGGATAAGTAATGTATGTGCACAGTGACTGTACCAGCAGAATAGTGAGTGCAGCTCTGGAGTATAATACAGGATGTAACTCAGGATCAGTACAGGATAAGTAATGTATGTACACAGTGACAGCACCAGCAGAATAGTGAGTGCAGCTCTGGAGTATAATACAGGATGTAACTCAGGATCGGTACAGGATAAGTAATGTATGTACACAGTGACAGCACCAGCAGAATAGTGAGTGCAGCTCTGGAGTATAATACAGAATAGAATTCAGGATCAGTACTGTAATAAGTTTGCAGAGTGGTAAATTATATGTAAAACATCATAAAAAGAACTGATTCTTAAAATGTACAGCTTAGATTGCGGCTCTAGATGAGGCCATGTGGTTGTTGGTACGAGGCGTTATCTGAACCTTGGACTCGCTGATGTCATTCAGTGACATTGAAATCCACTTTAAACAGTTTGAGCAAACACTTCTCTGTTTTTCCCTACAACTCCTTAGAAATAACTTAAAGATATGAGAAGCTGGAAGTGACTAGACCAGAAGAATAAACACTGGAGGCAGACGAGCGTGACTTTACCGGCAGCGCTCACCGCTCTTAGGGCGACAATCAGGTTGCAATCGGCAACACTGCGGAATCTGATAGTCATGAGTCACTATCCACAAAGTCATTATGTGAATGTTTAAAGGGGTCAGAAAAACATGGCTGCTTTCTTCTGGACACAGCGCCACATCTGTCCATTATTGCGGCTCAGCTCTAATCGAGTAAACTGACTAGTTCCACAGTTTTCAATCTGCCGCATGTCAGTTTACGCCACAGATTTCACTCCTTGCTTTTTAACCTTTGCAATGTGAAGGTTGAAAGCAGCGGAAGAGGGACTGCAATCCCAGCAACAATGCCGCAGCAAAAAACAGACAATGCTGAGCGTTTTTGCAGCCGTCGCTTTCACCCTGATCGGCTGCTGATTTTTACGTGTGGATGTGTCCTAAGGGCGCGCACAGGGTTAAACACACAATAACCTGGGGGAAAAAAAAATCAAAAAAAAAAAAATCACATGGAGCCTCAGGGTAAGTCCTCACGTGACTAATTTTGCTGGTTTCTATACGTCAGTCACATGTTTTTCTGGCTTTTCTTCATTTATCCCAAAGAAGCAGCAGCCAAACTCTCCACAGCCTGAAATGTCAGATAATAGGGGGGCAAGAGAGTGCCCGAAGTCCTGACGAATCCCAAACTATCAATATTCTGCTCTGGCCGCTCATTCATACATCACATCTTGCAGTGACTGGATGATGAGGCGATGTGACATCGCTAGGGCGTCTGGTGGGGCAGCAGAAGAGATCAGCGGCGCAGGCTGCAGCACATTGGCGTTATTGCTAAACAGTGTTGAGATCCGGCATGGGATCGCGAAACCACAGCAAAACGTTTCCGTTATAATAATACAACTGGCTGCATCTATTCAGAACAGATCCAGTTGTATTATATTAAAAATGACGAAACAGTGTCCGAAAAAATAAACGATCCGGCACCACTGACTTACATGGTTTTTGACGACGGGTCCGGCTTGTCCAGTTCCCATGCCTCACACAAAAACGCTGCTTGCATGAGAACGCAACAAACCGGAACGGAATGCATTCTGGAGCACGCCGTTCCGGTTTGTCCCCTTTGACAATAAATGGGGACAAAACTGAAGCTTTGTGCTGCAATTTTGAGATCCTATGACGGATCTCAAAACAGGACAGCACAACGCCGATGTGAAAGTGTTATTTTTTTGTTTTGTTTTTTTAAATAAAGGATTTGTCAAAATCTCAGAAAACCTTTTCATCTTCAACACAAAAAACACCAAAAGTCCTCGCTCTTACAAAACTGCTGATCGGCAATTTCTGAGCTCAATGTCTACAGCGACACCGTAACCAAAGCAGGAACACCATGGAGACCATTCAATACATGGCAAGTGTTAGTGACGTGATAATATCTCTGCTACCTGCAGTCTGTACACACAGCGCTTATCAGGGAAAGGCCGCCTGCCACTTATTTCCAGTCCTGCAAATCTAAAGTTTCTGATCTTTACCCCTTTTGCACACAGACTGCAGGGTATAAGAGCCATGGACAGTCTGGAATTGATAGCTATGCAATTACCAAATGTATCAAGTGAAACTGTCACTAAGGCCGACGTGAACTAGCTCTCCTGAAGCCTCCATATACATGCATGCTCGGCCAGACATGCATGTGTCCATAATGAGGAGAGGGAAAGAAGCCGCTGCTAGACCCCTCCAGACACGGAGCAATGGCTTATCTCCCTGACACCAAAAACATTGGGGAAGGTGAAACCCCGCAACCTCTGCCTTTGGGGCGAGTGTCAGGAGGTCCCCATTTATATTAGTTGGTCCCACCAAAATGGATCTAACATGTATGATGAGCTTAAATCCTAGCCACATCTCTAGCCAAAATCTTTAATCAGCAGCAAGAAATGCAGAGTTAGACATGGCGGTCCGATTGCTTGGTTAAAGGGGTCGTCTCATCTGTGACATTGGTGGCATATCACTAGGTGCAGGGCTCAGAGGTGGGACCCTCATTTATCTCTAAAAAGGGCCACGGAAACGAATGAGAGCACGCTGCGCATGTGTGGTGGTCGTTCATTCATTTCTATGGGACGGCTTGGCTATCTTCGGCAGTCCCATAGAAGTGAACGGAGCAGTGGCTGCACTTGCGCTGTGCGCACTCCTGAAAATAGCCGAGAGCGTTCACCAAAGCTATTTTTGGAACTCCAATAGAAATGAATGGAGAGAACATCACGCTGGCTCGAAGCAGTCTCATTCAGCTACGGGGGTCCGTTATATTTATAGAGATAGGTGGGCCCCACACCTACCCGACATTGGTGACATATCCTTGCGACATGCCATCAATGTCTCCGATGAGACAACCCCTTTGACCCCACAATGCCCAAAGCTGCTCCTTCGGAAACCTGCATTGTCCGCGTCAGGTTCCTTCTCAGACCTGACAACCCTTACTGATGCTGGATCTCATTCTGCCAATTCACAGCCAGAGATGCGGCTAGGATTAGTGACAGTGTCCCTTTAAACATCAGGCAATCGCACAGCTAGCAATTCCTGACTGCAGTGTAGCCGTCATGTAGTCAAGTTGAGAAAAGCAGAACTCACATTGGGCGTAAAGAGCTTTTTGTTAGCCAGGAACGCCTCCCGGAAGACCTTGATGATCAGGTTCAGCTCACGCAGATATTGTCTTTCTCCAGCAATTTCCGTCCTGACCAACTCATAATAGTTAAGTTCCCCCGTTGAGGACGGCTCCTCGTCGCAGAGCGCCACTAAGCCGATGTCGTCGTCCTGGTCGAACATGTCCATCAACACCTGGAGGGGAGGACAGGAGGCACAGTAATTCTAGATCTTTCACATATATACTTAGGATGGTTGCTTGCAAACAGGAAAGTTCCCATTCACTGACAGCAAGCACAGATAAAAATAAAATCGGAGATGTTTATATTCTAATATTCGCATTTCCTTTTCTCTAGATTTGTCACTGTCTGTACATTGCTTGTTCCCCGACGACTCATTTATAATGCGAGACGCTGCACATACCCCTGCACCTCACCCCAAATGCTGTCACTGACCTGCGTGAAAAAAACTAAATTGGAATACAAGGATCAGCGGTTGGACAGCAGTGATTTCTGCAAAGATGAAGGCTGCACTTGTGAGAGTCCAGCTATCCATCCATTTCTGAAAGGTGGAGATTTACAGGCCCATTAAACTCAATACTAGCTGAAGAAATTGGTCTTCACATATCGCCACCTAGTGGCAGCCTTGGGCAGCAGATATTGTTGGTAGTGGCAGAGCATATTATTTATAGCAGTTAGTTCCAGGCACGGCCACTACCAAAAGTGTGGCACTGTGCCTGGTAAACAACGCAGAGGATGTGCTCGCTGCAGCCCCTGCACTTAGCCGGGCGCTCGCTGCAGCCCCTGCACTTAGCCGGGCGCTCGCTGCAGCCCCTGCACTTAGCCGGGCGCTCGCTGCAGCCCCTGCACTTAGCCGGGCGCTCGCTGCAGCCCCTGCACTTAGCCGGGCGCTCGCTGCAGCCCCTGCACTTAGCCGGGCGCTCGCTGCAGCCCCTGCACTTAGCCGGGCGCTCGCTGCAGCCCCTGCACTTAGCCGGGCGCTCGCTGCAGCCCCTGCACTTAGCCGGGCGCTCGCTGCAGCCCCTGCACTTAGCCGGGCGCTCGCTGCAGCCCCTGCACTTAGCCGGGCGCTCGCTGCAGCCCCTGCACTTAGCCTGGCGCGCTGCAGCCCCTTCACTTAGCGGGCTCGCTGCAGCCCCTGCACTTAGCCGGGCGCTCGCTGCAGCCCCTGCACTTAGCCGGGCGCTCGCTGCAGCCCCTGCACTTAGCCGGGCGCTCGCTGCAGCCCCTGCACTTAGCCGGGCGCTCGCTGCAGCCCCTGCACTTAGCCGGGCGCTCGCTGCAGCCCCTGCACTTAGCCGGGCGCTCGCTGCAGCCCCTGCACTTAGCCGGGCGCTCGCTGCAGCCCCTGCACTTAGCCGGGCGCTCGCTGCAGCCCCTGCACTTAGCCGACAGTCCAACAGTTTTGGACTGTCACTGTGTGGATACCCGGTCTCACCTTATCAGCACACATAGACACTTTGATGTCCTGCTGCGAGATCTCGTAGTGTCGGATGTTAAAGACATAGTTTCCGGCTAGCTTTAAGATGTCAGCGGAGATGTACTCCAGCACCGCCACGATGTAGAGAGCGACATGGTAGTCCACCTTGTAGCCGAGCACTTCCTGATACGGAAAAGGAAAGACAATTGGGGTTGTCAGGTTGTCGCATTAAGTGCAGATCTGCCTAATCAACATTGTACAAAGTGAACTTCACTCCGACAGACATAAATCGCCAGCGGATACACGGCCATGTGGTCACCCAGCTTCCCAGGCCCCTAAAAGGTAACCTATCCTTAGTAATGCGTTATTAAAGGGGTGGTCTCATCTAAGACACTGGTGGCATATCGCTAGGTGCAGGTCCCACCTCTGGAACCCGCACCTATCTCCAGAATGGGACCCTCAAACTGAGAGGAAAGAGGCCACACATGTGCTATTCATTTCTATGGCACTGGCGAAAAAAGCAGAGCTTCGGCTTGACTATCTCCTACATATAAGTGAATGGAGCAGCGGCCGCGCTTCCGCAGTGCGCGCTCCATTAGTTTCTATGGGACTTCCGAAAATAGCCGAGCGAGTGGGACTCCCGTGCGCTTGCACGGTGTGCTCTTCTTCACTTTCGGAGGTCCGTTCAGGGGACAGGTGCATGTCCCAAAGGTGGGAACTGTACCCATCTGACACTGGTGGCATAGCTGAGCGATATGCGAAACAGTGCCACACCAGTCCATGGGTTGTGTCTGGTACTGCAGTTCAGCCCCATTCACCTCAGAGAAGCGGAGCTGCAATACCAGACGCAACCTGTGTACAGGGTGTGGTGCTATTTCTGCAAGGCAGCAGCCATGTTTTTTTAAAGCCTGTACAAGCTATTTAAAGGGGTTGTCCAGCTTTCAAACACTTTCAGGCAGCCACGACAGACCTGTGGAGGGAAGCACACTTACATGCTCCCCGCTGCTCGGTTCTGCATCGATTCTGGAAACTGACAAGCGGAGACTGGAGCGCAGTGGATTGAAGGCGCTGGAACCAAGCAGCAGAGAACAGCAGACAGGGGTTAGGGGGTATCCTGCTCAAAAGTGTTTGACAGCTGGACAACCCCTGTAAGCACATTTGCAGTTCTCTAATCTGGGAGAGTTGCCATGTGAGTTGTCCCCCCCCCAGTGCCCCTAGAATCCATACATAACGGTATTAGGTCTACCTTCAGCGAGGGGTGTATTTTATCCACAGGAAGCAGCAGGGGATTCCTTCGCTTTCGCTTTTCAATGGCGGACTGAGCATCGGCAATGGCCCACTTGTCGATCGGATGGGGGAAGGTTTTCTGCACTCGCTCCTACAAGACGGAAGGACATCGTTACAATCCAGTGGATCCCCAACCGCTCCATGCTGCCCCACGTCCTGCTCGGGGCCCCCACGTCATCCCCTACAGGTGCTGTGCCGGGGGACCAGACGACTAGGACACCACCAAGCATCCCTAGAAAAAGTAATGACCAGCGACCCATGGAAACCAAAGGAGGCCGGGGGCCTGAAAACACTCCCGCTGAGCGGGCAGCAACCATTGTGCCAGCCCATATACTATGCCTGGGACGCTGCCATCTTAATCGTCAGCTGTGTGGCGTCTGCCCAGAAAGCAATGACACAGATTCTAAAAGGGTCGTTGGGTTATAAGACCACTTTGCAGTAACAGAACGCCCCCTCCTGATCTGCTTCTTCCCTCAGAAACAGAGCCGCTCTGATCGATGGGCTGGTACTGCAGCTCCATTAGAGTGCATGGGGCTGCGCTTCGGTTGCTTTCAGTCATTTTCGCTCTCTCCCTCCCCCAAAATCTCCTCTCAAGACTCTTACACAAACTGTATGTAGGAGAAGACCCCCAAAGTGGAAGCGACCATATTGCCTGGGCAATAGGAACACTTTAAAGGGGTTCTTCTGCTCTACAGAACTGATGGTCCATCCTCAGGACATATCAGCTCTCCTACCAACCAGCAGGATGACCGGGCACATGGTGGCATCGTCGGCGTCTGGTTTTACAGCTCAGTCTGGCACCGTTCCCATCAGCTGACCGGCGACAGCACCGATCCAGACCCCCTAGATCTAATATGGATGACCCACCCGAAGTCAGGCTGTACACGAGACACCTGGCAGCTGAACGCTCTCTGCCCGAGCCGTCCACATGCGCACTCGGCCACGACGCGAGAGAAACAAGCCTGTCAGATCTCTCTGTGGACATCCAGCATGCCCGATCCTTAGCGCCCCTGAAACCTCCCATCAGGGAAGAATCGAGAGACCCCCCCCCCTCCGATCATACACATGATAAGGTCAGTCAGTCCCACTGACATTACTGGGTTCTGCGGACAGACACCCGATGTGCATCGCCAGCTTTTAGACAGGCAATCCATCTGTAGAGTCGGGGAACCCCTTTAACCTTACCTCCACATCCTGGACCGTCCTGGGCTGGGCAATGCACAATTTACTAAGAAGCTGAAGGATGAGCTCCTCGATGTAATACAAGGAGTCTTCTTTGGCGGCGAGGGTGGGGTGCACTTGTTGTAGGACCTGCGGGGGGACAGAAACATACAGGTTGTGTTAGAATACGGGAGTGGTCCAACATGGCCGGGGCTATCACCCAGCTTTCTTGGGGTCCTGATGCACCCTCCATCTTGGTCCAGATCTGCCCTCCACTAGGAAGCCGCACTGTCGGCCATATTGGTGCTCACTATTTGGTACCTGGCGTCCATTCGGTAGCCCGAGGCGCGCCTGCCCGGTGACCACAGGAAGCTGCGCTGCTCTTAGTCCGCGCCTGAGGCTTTGATAATGATAAAAAGTAGGAAACTACCCATAAAGAGAGGACTCGATTAACAGGCAAAACCAGTATGTGGGTACACGGCTGCCAGAGCAGGGTGTGTCCTCTGCACAGTCACGTCTTACCCATTGAACCAAGACAAAAATCCTCTATGTTTCTCATGCGAGCCCCGGGAGGGGAGTGACAACCAATCTGGCTGCCAGTGCAGATCCGGAGGGGGACGTCACCCATCCGTCCTAGAGTCCTGAGCGCCCGGGATGGCGAAGACCCTGAGGCGATGTTATGGCTGCCCTGTAAGGGCAGGAGGATCCGTTAAACTACTACTACCCCCATTCTTCCTTAGGTGACAGGCTCCCCTCTTTTTACCAGTCCTACATTGGAAGCCTATGGGTGACATTCTATCTAGAGAGGATACGTCGCCCATAGGCTCCACTGCAAGAAACCGCACCCCGTACAAAGACCCCCAACATCCGCCTCCCAGCGAGACGTGAACAGCGTCTTATAATGGGATCACCATTCTGTCATCATCAAACGTGACGGAGACCTCGACAAAATGCCCCCCGGACGGGTCGTGTACAGGCAGGAACGTATCGGAGAGGAGAGAGTCAGTTCATTAGGCGGGTAATTCCGATGCAATGGGTTGGGGTACTTCTTTATTACTGGACCTGGTGCGTTTGTGTATTATACAGACTGCCCGGTGAATATAATGGGGGCCATGTAATACCGCAGGAGTCAGGAAGACCCTCTGGCTGTCCCTCTGGTGGCAACTGATCATATCTGGTTCCATCAATCGGCTCAGTATCAGGGGACCCCCCCCCCCCGAAAATCTGTCGCAACTGACTGTAAAGAGGACCAATCCTCTCCCGGACACGTCTGACTAACTAAATACTTCTGTTCCTCATAAAATAACTGTTCTGGAGCGTATATCCTCATCCATTCTGCATTGTGTAATTTCCTCCATTGTTCCTCCTGGAAACATATGAATAAACTGACAACCCGGGTGTTAAGAGTTGGGGGCCGCATCAGCTCTGAGTACGCCCCCTGGTAACAACCAGTTTTACAGGAGGAATAATGGAGGGACGACACAACACAGAGTTAAATGAAAAAATGGTGCATAATTGTTGTATTATGGGGGGGATATAAGTACAACTGTCAGGAGAGCGGACGGGACTCATATAAGGGGTCTTGAGGGCATAAAAAGTGACCGCTACAGTGAAGCGTCGGCCATAGTGAGACTGTAAAGCGGATCCTATGGAGCGCACACGAAGGCTGCGGACCGCTCACGGTTTTGCTCCACTGAATAAACCCGAGTGGCACCTTCTGCGGTTGTAGTCGCGTCCCCCGCCCCCCGACATGTCCTATAAAACCGTAACTGCAGGAAGTGTGGCCCCCCCTGGAAATGAGGCAAATTCAGCGCTGCTGCTGGCGTGGAATCCGCAAAAAAAGTCCGTGTGAACAGGACTAACGAGCTCACCCCGAACCCCCTCCCCATCCAGTGCAGTATATAATCTCCAGACCCTGTATACAGCCGCCCGAGAGCCTTCCACCAGACGAGAATAGCCTGTAACCTGAGCTCCGGCTAATGGCTGCAGCGCCCAGCACTTTGGGGGTATTAATGGATTCTTGTTTGCCTCGCTCTGATCCCTCTATTCCTGCGCATGCAGCTCAGGAGCGGTCTGCAGGGTTAATAAACCGGGCGCGCTGGGGTGTACACAGGGCAGATAACACTAGTGGGGGGTACAAGCCGCAGACCCCTGATCAGCAGCATGTGGGGGGGGGTGGGGAGCACAGCTGGGGTGTACACAGGGCAGATAACACTAGTGGGGGGTACAAGCCGCAGACCCCTGATCAGCAGCATGTGGGTGGGGAGCACAGCTGGGGTGTACACAGGGCAGATAACACTAATAGGGGGGGTACAACCCGCAGACCCCTGATCAGCAGCATGTGGGGGGGGTGGGTGGGGGAGCACAACCCGCAAACCCCTGATCAGCAGCATGTGGGGGGGGGAGCACAGCTGGGGTGTACACAGGGCAGATAACACTAGTGGGGGGTACAACCCGCAGACCCCTGATCAGCAGCATGTGGGGGGGGGGGGGAGCACAGCTGGGGTGTACACAGGGCAGATAACACTAGTGGGGGGTACAACCCGCAGACCCCTGATCAGCAGCATGTGGGGGGGGGGGGGGGGAGCACAGGCGGGGTGTACACAGGGCAGATAACACTAGTAGGGGGTACAACCCGCAAACCCCTGATCAGCAGCATGTGGGGGGGGGGGGGGAGCACAGCTGGGGTGTACACAGGGCAGATAACACTAGTGGGGGGTACAACCCGCAGACCCCTGATCAGCAGCATGTGGGGGGGAGGGGAGCACAGGCGGGGTGTACACAAGGCAGATAACACTAGTAGGGGGTAGAAGCTCACCAACCCCCCATTTCTCGGCGCACATCTAGAAGGGCTCACTGCGTTGGGAGGCAGACTCCACGCTGCCCCCTATCCAATGCAATATCGCTCCATACCCAGCGAGATTCCACTACTCTGGCGGACTGTGGAGATCCGGTGACACTGGATCCACGTGACGTCACACAGCAGAAGCCGCTCCGCAGCCTTCACCTTCCGCTGACTTATCCTCTGCACAGTGTGAACTGCTGCGGATCCACAGTGGCAAAATTCTGCAATGGGTGAACCCGGCCTTAAAGGGGTTGTCCCCTCCAAGTGATGGGCTATCCTCAGCATGTGATTGGCGGGGGTCTGACACCCCCCACCCCCACTGAAGTACACAGCACAGTCCATGGTATGTAGTGAACAGAAACTACATACAATGGACAGATCGGTGGACTGTCGCTTCAGCTGATCGGTGACGGTGGGGGGGGGTCGGACCCCCATCAATCTGATGCGGATAGGCTATCAATATCCAAATACCTGGACAACCCCTCGAACCACCCTCATCAAATCTGGCAGCGTCTCACACGATTCACACACTAGGTAAAATAATAAATAAAAAGTTAAAAAACAAACAAAAAACACTGACTGCCATCATCAACGGTTCCTCTTCCACCTAAAATGGGACCATTTTAAAAGATATCGTTATAATAGGAGGTCGAGCCCCTAAATACGGAGGCTCCAACCCCCCCCCCCCCCCCCCCCCCGCATGTAACTTAAAATGAACGTCCCCTTTAAGTGCTTTTCCAATGGAATCAATCAGGAGCCCCCCCCCCCCCTCTGACTGACGCAAGATATTGTGGCCGCTATTGACCCTGGCATCTGAGGGGTTAAATGACTGATCGGAGGGATGAGCCCCGGCCAGGTGTGGGGAGAGTTCAGCTCCTGCTGTAAATGTACGGCCAACTGGTGAACCGGCTGCCATGACAGTTTGGATTTTACCCCTGCTGCTTCCTCCAGAGATAAGCAGCATCACGTGAGTCTGAGCGCTGCTTATCCCTGCCTCCCCGTGGGAATGACACAGATCACAAGATCAGCAGCCACGGACACGAAGAATAATCAGCGCCGAGTCCTGACTGTCCGTCAAAAAGGGCATGTTTCAAGATAAGCACCTAACCCATGCATGGCACCGCTTATCTTTTTTTTTTTTTTTTAAAGGGCAAAAATGCAAAAACCTGTTGGCCCCTAGTTCATAGACATCAGATCCGATCAGTCCAGGTGAAGAGATCAATCCGGTTAGATTTTTTGCCCCAGCCCCCACCATGACCTTGGGGCACCGGTAAAGGCACCATAGACGGAGAAGCGGCGCCCTGCAGGAATTTATGACAAGTAAGTGAAATGTTCCCTTTCCCAGAGCAGCGGAGCTTTGTCTACCGCCCCCTGTACACAGACGACCGCTTCTCCATACTGAGAGGGGGCCCGGAGCCCGAACCTGCAGCATGACGCCCCCTTAAAGGGGTTTTACATCCTAGTGGGCTTTGATGAGAAATCCAGCCATTGACCAGCAGCTCATACACAAGTAAATGTCAGGTGAACCTCCCAATGTCATCGGGATCGGCTGACCACGTGGGAGGAGTCACTAGACTCTCCACCGACGACAGATCTCAGGAAGGATCGGGCATGTTCATTTCCAGCATGTCCAAACCTCTGTCCCCACAGAATGGCAGCTGCTCGTCTCCCTCTCGGCCCCGGCACAATTATCGTGGAGTCACTACCAATAGTAGTCAGCCAGGTGGGCCTTGTGTTGTGTCCCTCTGTTATTCCCCCTGGAAATCTATGAATAAACTGACGAAGGGCGTCATCATTCTCCTCGTCGATGGCAGCGTGACCCCCCCCCCCCCCCCCCTCCAGAATTGAGTGGGATACAAGGATTTACTAAAATGGACAGGCCCGGAGGGGGGCACGGTTCATGGGGCCTTTTATCTGATGTGTACACCCTGGAAGCTACATACACCCCGTCTCCTCCTGCTCTGCCTGTGTACTACTTCTGGCATTCAGCTCATGAATCAGGAGGTTCAGGACGAACAATTCTGTAGCTCCACATTAGATAAAGGTCATGATATCAACTTATGCCCTTTTCACAGGATTGGTGATCGGTGGGGGGCCGACTGCTGGGGGGGGGGGGTCGACTAAAGTATGAAGGGAACAGCAGTTCAAGCACACGGGGCCCCCCGTTCTCATGAATAGAGGGGTCCCAGCGGTCAGATATTTATCTTTTACCGCTTGGACAGGGGACACACTGACATCAAGAGACAACCCCTTTAATCACACCCGCATTAGACAGCGTTCAGCCAAACACTGCCATTTCTCCCCTCCTCCGTACACATGCATGCTCGGCCAGGGCGTGGGGAATAAGCAGCTTCCAGACACCTCTGACGCCCGCTTATCTCCCCTGAGAACTAAAGGATCGAGCATGTACAAAGCCAACAGCCCAATCCTTCATTTCCCTGACACCACACACAGATGATGATCCCAAGTCATGAATCAGGCGGCGCAGGATGAGCACCGCTATAGATCCGACGTCTATGGCGTCTTTTTAAAGGAGATGTCCACCACTGTCCATATGCCCAATTAGGGAGAGTCCTCCGGCACGTCGGTGGCTCAGTGCATGCTGGGACATGTAGTTCGTCAAGCTGTGCTCGGCTGCTGTAACCCCCGGACTGCGTACACTGATAATGCAGCCGACTGTACGGGAAGACGGCGCCAGAACCAGTCGTTTAGTGGTTTCTATAAATGGACGGCAGCAGCGAGCGGGCACTGCCGAACACAAGCAAGCGGCTTCTCGTAAATCCCCAACCCGCGGCGGCTCGTCCGGGACATGGCTGACAGGTCTGATCCGTCCGCGTCACATCCATGAATAACGGCCCTGCGACATTCAGGTTGGGATCCATACTGCGAGGGTCGGGTTTGATATAGCAGCCCCCCCCCCCCCCCAAAAAAAAAAAAGTATAAACCTTTTGGGGACGCAACTGATTTTAAGATATTTTTTTTACTATTATTTCTTTCACCCCATCAGCTCACAGTCACATGGTCTTTCTTTTTTTTTTTTTTTTAGGAATTTGTCGCGTTTTCTGCTCCAACATTCACATTAAAAGAAGCTTTAAATAACCGACCCACTGAAAAATAATAAAAATTATGAAAAAAAAAAAATGCGTACGTCGACTCTCGCATGAAGCGAAACCTGTAAAAAATGCAGCAGAAATCCAAGGGTCGGGCGGATTTTCCCACATGTGAAGAGAAAAAAAAAAAAAACCGGTCCTGACAAGTGACGATGTCATGTGACCGGTCAAAAAAGCATCTTCGCGGCCATTAAGGGGTTAAAGGGTATTGCCAGTTTAGTGTAAGCAGCTTTCTAAGACTCTGCGGGACGATTTCTCACAGCTTTCAAGACATCCGATTGCTGTCGTTGAATAGGGCCATGCTCTCTTCTATCCAGAGGCTGAAGACTTGTGCAGACTTTCTCACAGCAGAGGGTTTGCGACAGTTGTATCCAGTCTAGACTGATGCACCAGCGCAGGTCAAGGCCGCGGCTGAATGTCGATACGTGTCTGACCGCCGCCTGCACCACAACTAATAAAAGAGAATGGGGTTGCGTTGCGAACCGCAAATTACAAGAATTTCCAAAACAGCCGGACTCCTGGCGCTGCGGACCCCCATCCGCTTTTATCGGGTCGAGATGCAGATGGCGGCCGGGCACGCCTCGTAGCCGCTGCCTAAATGTCTACGTCCCGGGCCATGCCGCTCAGGGGACTGTCCAGACTGGTACGATTTGGCTTTTTTGGGGTCCACAATTCTGCGCCATTCTTGCCGCCATAAATATCAGGAAGCTCGACAGGACCTCTGAATGCTGATGTGAATAGAAGCCAATATGCTGCTAGATGAGGCCGTTCCGATTCCCTGACAGCAAGCAGAATATGATGAGGTAACGATACACAGAGTGGATAAAAGATGGAGAATTTGGTAAATCATTAGGATGTGTCCTCAGTGTGAGATCAGTCGGGGCCCAACCGCGGGGCCCCGCCACTGTGCAGAAAACAGCAGCACGTCCATTCACTTTGAAAAACCTGGCAGATATCGTCCATAAACAGCGCCTCTCCACAGGCCGTGTCTGGTACTGCAGCTCGGCCCCATTCACTTCAAAGGCGCTGAGCTGCAGTACCAGACACAAGCCGCGGACTGGGGTGGCGCTGTTTCTGCAATGAATCAGCCCTTTAAGATTGTCCGATAATCCAGGATATTCGATAATCCGGCACCTGGGGTCTCCGTCTCTGATACCGCCATGCTGAGCGATTCTGACGCCATACAGCTGCACCATGGCATGGGAGTCGCACAATGTCCGGATTATCAGATGCCGGATTAAAGGAACTGAAGGAGACAGAATCAGCCCTCACACTGGATCTGACCAGTCACATGACCCGGGTTAACTCCTCCTGTCAATAATCTGCTCCCCCCCCCCCCCCAAGACGTACCCCAGCCTCACCCCCTGCCAGTCACATACACAATCTACAGAAACGTAAGGGGAGCCAGTGCTTATTCTGAAAGAACTGTCTAGGACCATGCTTGCTGTCAGTGAATGGAACTTGCCTTGATCCTAATGGAGCTTGTCCCAATAAGAACAAAAAAAATAAAACATTCAATGACAGCAAGCACAGCTCTTGCAAATAGCGAGAAACTAAAACACATGGTATATGGGGAAGCTGCATTAGTTTTCATTGCGGTACTACAAGACCTAGCATGCTCTGCCAGCTGGGACTTGTAGTCCACCACTGCATCACATATCTAAACTAGAGCAAGAAGGTCCTGTCAGCCCTGCATCAGGTTAGGCTGGGATTTGTAGTACCTCAATGAGTTTTAACAGCCAATAAGTGATAAGTCATGTTGGGAGTAGTAGTACTCCATCACCTACAGCCTGAGCCTGCATCAAGTGAAATCTAAACAGAAGTCCAATCATAGCCAACATGTGACAAGTAATGCTGGGAGCAGTAGTCCCATCCCCAGCAACTGTCAGGCCATGAGGTCATGCTGGTCCTTGTGGTTCTCCACAAGCTGACAAGAAGAATACATCTCCTCTCCTGTGAAATCTTCGCAGTGAAACCACAACTCCCAGCATGCCGTGTCAGCCTGTAACAGCCACTGGGTAGCAGGGAATTGTGGGACTTGTAGTCCCCGGGAGGCAGTCACGGAGCCTCCATCTCCCTCTCACCTTCTTCAGGGCTGGTACGAAGAGCCCCCGCCACTTCAGGCCGTTCTCCTCGCTGAAGAAGTCGTAGGTCTGCGGGGAAGGCTGCATGATCCCGGCCTCATGGGACTCCCCTCCGCCTGTAGCCCGGGCCGCACGCTCTCCAGCGGGGGGTGGGGCGCTGCTCAGTCAGGGTCCCGGGCTGCCCCCATCATGCTGGGCCTCAGGATGCCGCCGCGGCCGCCGCTGCTTGTTGTTGTGATGGGATCCGGCTTCCTCTGGGAGACTGAGTCTCAGCCCCTGCCTGCAGAGACTGCACAGCGCATGCGTGAAGCGAGAGGGCGGGGCCACGGAGAGGAGGAGGGGTGACAGAGCTGAGGAGGACAGGGACAGCTGAGGGGAAAGAGACAGCCGGGGACAGGAGAGATGAGGGGGAAAGAGACAGCCGGGGACAGGAGAGATGAGGGGGAAAGAGACAGCCGGGGACAGGAGAGATGAGGGGGGAAAGAGACAGCCGGGGACAGGAGAGCTGAGGGGGAAAAGAGACAGCCGGGGACAGGAGAGCTGAGGGGGAAAGAGACAGCCGGGGACAGGAGAGCTGAGGGGGAAAGAGACAGCCGGGGACAGGAGAGCTGAGGGGGAAAGAGACAGCCGGGGACAGGAGAGCTGAGGGGGAAAGAGACAGCCGGGGACAGGAGAGCTGAGGGGGAAAGAGACAGCCGGGGACAGGAGAGCTGAGGGGGAAAGAGACAGCCGGGGACAGGAGAGCTGAGGGGGAAAGAGACAGCCGGGGACAGGAGAGCTGAGGGGGGGGGGGGAAGAGACAGCCGGGGACAGGAGAGATGAGGGGGAAAGAGACAGCCGGGGACAGGAGAGCTGAGGGGGGAAAGAGACAGCCGGAGACAGGAGAGCTGAGGGGGGGGGAAGAGACAGCCGGGGACAGGAGAGATGAGGGGGAAAGAGACAGCCGGAGACAGGAGAGCTGAGGGGGGGAAGAGACAGCCGGGGACAGGAGAGCTGAGGGGGAGGAAGAGACAGCCGGGGACAGGAGAGATGAGGGGGAAAGAGACAGCCGGGGACAGGAGAGATGAGGGGGAAAGAGACAGCCGGGGACAGGAGAGATGAGGGGGGAAAGAGACAGCCGGGGACAGGAGAGCTGAGGGGGAAAAGAGACAGCCGGGGACAGGAGAGCTGAGGGGGAAAGAGACAGCCGGGGACAGGAGAGCTGAGGGGGAAAGAGACAGCCGGGGACAGGAGAGCTGAGGGGGAAAGAGACAGCCGGGGACAGGAGAGCTGAGGGGGAAAGAGACAGCCGGGGACAGGAGAGCTGAGGGGGAAAGAGACAGCCGGGGACAGGAGAGCTGAGGGGGAAAGAGACAGCCGGGGACAGGAGAGCTGAGGGGGAAAGAGACAGCCGGGGACAGGAGAGCTGAGGGGGGGGGGGAAGAGACAGCCGGGGACAGGAGAGATGAGGGGGAAAGAGACAGCCGGGGACAGGAGAGCTGAGGGGGGAAAGAGACAGCCGGAGACAGGAGAGCTGAGGGGGGGGGAAGAGACAGCCGGGGACAGGAGAGATGAGGGGGAAAGAGACAGCCGGAGACAGGAGAGCTGAGGGGGGGAAGAGACAGCCGGGGACAGGAGAGCTGAGGGGGAGGAAGAGACAGCCGGGGACAGGAGAGATGAGGGGGAAAGAGACAGCCGGGGACAGGAGAGCTGAGGGGGGGGAAGAGACAGCCGGGGACAGGAGAGCTGAGGGGGGGGGGAAGAGACAGCCGGGGACAGGAGAGCTGAGGGGGGGAAGAGACAGCCGGGGACAGGAGAGCTGAGGGGGGGAAGAGACAGCCGGGGACAGGAGAGCTGAGGGGGGGAAGAGACAGCCGGGGACAGGAGAGCTGAGGGGGGGAAGAGACAGCCGGGGACAGGAGAGCTGAGGAGGGGAAGAGACAGCCGGGGACAGGAGAGATGAGGGGGAAAGAGACAGCCGGAGACAGGAGAGATGAGGGGGAAAGAGACAGCCGGGGACAGGAGAGCTGAGGGGGGAAAGAGACAGCCGGAGACAGGAGAGCTGAGGGGGGGGGGGAAGAGACAGCCGGGGACAGGAGAGCTGAGGGGGAAAGAGACAGCCGGGGACAGGAGAGCTGAGGGGGAAAGAGACAGCCGGGGACAGGAGAGCTGAGGGGGAAAGAGACAGCCGGGGACAGGAGAGCTGAGGGGGAAAGAGACAGCCGGGGACAGGAGAGCTGAGGGGGAAAGAGACAGCCGGGGACAGGAGAGCTGAGGGGGAAAGAGACAGCCGGGGACAGGAGAGCTGAGGGGGGAAAGAGACAGCCGGGGACAGGAGAGCTGAGGGGGAAAGAGACAGCCGGGGACAGGAGAGCTGAGGGGGAAAGAGGACAGCCGGGGACAGGAGAGCTGAGGGGGAAGAGACAGCCGGGGACAGGAGAGCTGAGGGGGAAAGAGACAGCCGGGGACAGGAGAGCTGAGGGGGAAAGAGACAGCCGGGGACAGGAGAGCTGAGGGGGGAAAGAGACAGCCGGGACAGGAGAGCTGAGGGGGGAAAGAGACAGCCGGGACAGGAGAGCTGAGGAGGAGAGGGACAGCCGGGCACAGGAGAGCTGAGGGACAGCCAGTGGAGCAGGAGAGCTGAGGAGGAGAGGGACAGCCGGGCACAGGAGAGCTGAGGGATAGCCGGGGACAGGAGAGCTGAGGAGGAGAGGGACAGCCGGGACAGGAGAGCTGAGGAGGAGAGGGACAGCCGGGGACAGGAGAGATGAGGGGGAAAGAGACAGCCGGGGACAGGAGAGCTGAGGGGGGAAAGAGACAGCCGGAGACAGGAGAGCTGAGGGGGGGGGGAAGAGACAGCCGGGGACAGGAGAGCTGAGGGGGAAAGAGACAGCCGGGGACAGGAGAGCTGAGGGGGAAAGAGACAGCCGGGGACAGGAGAGCTGAGGGGGAAAGAGACAGCCGGGGACAGGAGAGCTGAGGGGGAAAGAGACAGCCGGGGACAGGAGAGCTGAGGGGGAAAGAGACAGCCGGGGACAGGAGAGCTGAGGGGGAAAGAGACAGCCGGGGACAGGAGAGCTGAGGGGGAAAGAGACAGCCGGGGACAGGAGAGCTGAGGGGGAAAGAGACAGCCGGGGACAGGAGAGCTGAGGGGGAAAGAGACAGCCGGGGACAGGAGAGCTGAGGGGGAAAGAGACAGCCGGGGACAGGAGAGCTGAGGGGGGAAAGAGACAGCCGGGACAGGAGAGCTGAGGGGGGAAAGAGACAGCCGGGACAGGAGAGCTGAGGAGGAGAGGGACAGCCGGGCACAGGAGAGCTGAGGGACAGCCGGGGACAGGAGAGCTGAGGAGGAGAGGGACAGCCGGGCACAGGAGAGCTGAGGGACAGCCGGGGACAGGAGAGCTGAGGAGGAGAGGGACAGCCGGGGACAGGAGAGCTGAGGAGGAGAGGGACAGCCGGGGACAGGAGAGCTGAGGAGAGGGACAGCCGGGGACTGGAGAGCTGAGGAGGAGAGGGACAGCCGGGGACAGGAGAGCTGAGGGGAGAGTAGAGTGACAGCTGGGACAGGAGAGCTGAGGAGGAGAAAGGCAAAGCCGTGTGGAGGAGTTGACCCTCAAATTAAAGGGGTCTTCTACTTCAAGAAGTTAAGGAGGCTCCTTTAATTAGAGTTGTCTGAAATCCATAAATTTTTAACTATTAAGGCCTCATGCACATGACCGGGTCTGTTTTGTGGTCCACAAAATACGGATACCCTCCGTGTGCAATCAGGAACATATGGATGCGGACAGCTAATGGCGCGCAGTTATTGTTTTTTTGCAAATCCGTAGAAAGGAATGAAAAAAAAAGTGCAAAATAAAACCCTCTCCCATACACTCGCCCCAGGAACGCCCGTCCAGTCTGATCATTAGTCCGACGTCCGCGGTAACATTACACCATTTGACGTCTATAAGGTCTGGTTACACTAATGCTACTTTCACACTTGCGGCAGAGGATTCCATCAGGCAGTTCAGTCGCCAGAACTGCCTGCCGGCAATCCGGACGCAACGGATGGCATTTGTCAGACCAGATCCGTCTTTTCTCTGGTGTCATCCGGGAAAACAGATCCGGTATTTATTTTATTTTTTTGCATTTTTAAAAGGTCTGCGCATGTGCAGACCGGAAACTGGATCCGTTTTGCCGGAACACTTAATGCTCAGCTCATAACCTAAAAGGTTTTTTTCTCCCAGGCTATGAGCTGAGCGCTGCGATTGGCCAGCGCTACAGCCTGGGAGAAGGAGACGCCGGCAGGTTCAACTGGGTGGAGCCGAACATATGAAGATACCGGAGGCTATACCGGAGAACGGAGCGGCGCCCGGGGATAACAGTAAGTGCAGGGGGATCCCTGGGCGCCGCTCTCCATGTCTGTATAGTTAGTTTAGATGTTTTATTCTAGTGAAAGGTCCTCTTTAATGCCGTATCCGGCACTAATACATTTCAGTGTTAAATTAATGCCGGATCTGGCAAGTTTTCAGTATTTTTGGCCAGAGAGAAAACTGCAGCATGCTGCAGTATTATGTCCGGCCAAAAAACGTAAGAGGGACTGAACTGATGCATCCTGAACGGATTGCTCTCCATTCAAAATGCATTAGGATAAAACTGATCCGTTTTTTTCCGGTATTGAGCCCCTAGGACGGAACTTGTAGTGCGACTGATTGATTTTAACTATTGAACCACAACTGCCGTCTGAATGGATGCAATCTCGGACTGCAGCGGTCATTCAATAGTTAAACTCAATCAATCAGTCGCACTACAAGAAGTCACAGTGTAGCCGAGGCCTAACTATGGATGCAACATCCAATAGGTGGTCACAGCAGACCAGGGGGTAAAGAAGACGCGGTTCAGCTGGACCTATGGCGATCCGTGTTCTCCTAACCCGCGCGCAGTCCGAGTCTCACAGGACGCAGCATACTCGGACCTCAGTCTTGTCACATGAACAGTCCATAAGCCTGTGGCGGGTTTACAGGATTTTTTTATTCTTAGCGCCAGAAGCACCGGCCGACCCCGCTGTGTCCTGAGGCACTGGTATCCGTCCTAGAAATATACGACGCCAGTGTGAACAGAGACCTTTTTATAGACATGTTTAAAAACAGTCCAGATCCCAAACAACCCGGGGGGTGGCTATAGGGGCGCAGAGGCCACACCCGGGCCTGGAGCTTCCTGCTGATCAGTACCATCACAGGTGCAGATCTGGTGCAGTGTACACTGAGATAAGATTATTGTATAATAAAAATTACCTGCATCTTTCTAAGGCTCTGTTCACACTTCCACTTCTGCTTGGAAAAATTGCACATTATTCCTCCTGTCAAACTGACGCGCCCCCCCCCCCTATTATGTCAATAGCATCGGCCCTGCACCAATAATAAGGGATCCACCGTTTTCATTTATCTGCTTCCACTGATAAAATTTGAAATATTGAAGGAAGTGTGAACAGAGCCAAGATACAACGGAGGAGATTTAGCAAAACCGGTCCAAGGGCGAAGCATCGGCATCACCCCCAGTGACCCGCAGGGCCACATCCATTGCCAGGATGCAGTTTTCCCTTGCACTGGTTATGATAAATGCTACTCACCGTTTGCAATCAGTGAACAGGAAGATTCTTCTTCACAGCCAAAGCCCGAAAACCTGACTGGCAGGCATCAGGTCCCTCATTTGAAGTGACATTAATGTACGTGCCCTCCCTCCGTCAAACAGCTTTGATGTTGCAGTTGCTTATGACCGCGGCATGTAAGGCGTTATCACTTTATTGGTCGGTCACAGTGCCCAATGCACCAGGAGACCCTTCAACAGCCGTTGTAAGAACAGTATACAGCTGTAATTAACGGTGATTTCCCATCAAATACATTTATGTCTGATCACTGGGGGCGGCCCCTGCCGAGACGCCCACTAATGACTACAATGGGAGGTCCAGGGTGGGTTTTTTTTAATCAGATTTCACCTTATTCATTGCAAAAGGTGAAATTCACAGCAGAATGAAGAGACCCGGGTGATAGAAGGAGACACGATCCGAGTCCAGGTGTCGGCAGAGGCGCCTCATCCGGGGCGAACGCCTCCATTCTGGTTCTATACAGTAAATCGGACTCGTTCTGCTCAGGAGGATTCACACGGGCCAAGCAGGAGAGGCGGCCGAGCTTCTGAACGAGGAGCGGGACATTCAGGGACAGCCGGTCCACAGTCACAGACGAGGCTCCGTCAGAGGCTGAACCGCTCTTCCACTTCAGAGGCGATCACCTCCGCGATGGCCAAGGAGGAGGTCGCGGCTGGGGATGGGGCGTTCCTCACATGTAGAACACGGCTCCCGATGTCTCCAATACCTCCGTCAAAGACAAAATCATCTACTAGGTTACCGTCCCTATCCAGGGCCTGAGCCCGGACTCCAGAGGGTCCCCTAGATGAGAAAGGGTCACAGGGGGTTAGTCATGAACAAAATGAAAGGACGATTGTTAGGATAGGCAATAAATATCAGATCCGTGAGGATCTGACCCTCAGCACCCCCGCCGGTCAGGTGCCTGAAGGGGCCACAGCCTGTTAGGACCTTAAGAGGAGAGAATAGATTTGTCTCATCAAGAGTTCTTCACCTGCGAGGGGCCGCCCCCGCTGCCTGGAGGGGCCGCCCCCGCTGCCTGGCCTCGACAATGTGGCATCTATGCTGCAGCTCGTCTTTCCACTTCCAGAGCAGTGGCTATGCTTGTGCCTCTGATTGGAACAGTGGCGCAGCTGCGAGATTGTCAGGGCCCAATGAGATGTCAGCCAAGCAGCAGGTGGCACTTCTTCAGCAGTGGGGACACCCCCCATCCCCCAGGTGAAAAACTCTTGTGGATGAGACAAATCAATTTTCCTATCTCTACCGGGCACAGCTCTGTATTTCTCAATCCCAACGATACTGCATGACTGATATCGTCTCATGTGCAGCTCCAGGTATAAGGCTTCCTAGATTGTGCACGACTTCTATGGAGTCAGTGGTAAACTGTGCGAATATTACACTGCATCAGAAGCCCCTCTGCTAGGACTGTACGTACTGTGGGTATAAGCCCTGTGCATCAGAAGCCCCTCTGCTAGGACTGTACGTACTGTGGGTATAAGCCCTGTGCATCAGAAGCCCCTCTGCTAGGACTGTACGTACTGTGGGTATAAGCCCTGTGCATCAGAAGCCCCTCTGCTAGGACTGTACGTACTGTGGGTATAAGCCCTGTGCATCAGAAGCCCCTCTGCTAGGACTGTACGTACTGTGGGTATAAGCCCTGTGCATCAGAAGCCCCTCTGCTAGGACTGTACGTACTGTGGGTATAAGCCCTGTGCATCAGAAGCCCCTCTGCTAGGACTGTACGTACTGTGGGTATAAGCCCTGTGCATCAGAAGCCCCTCTGCTAGGACTGTACGTACTGTGGGTATAAGCCCTGTGCATCAGAAGCCCCTCTGCTAGGACTGTACGTACTGTGGGTATAAGCCCTGTGCATCAGAAGCCCCTCTGCTAGGACTGTACGTACTGTGGGTATAAGCCCTGTGCATCAGAAGCCCCTCTGCTAGGACTGTACGTACTGTGGGTATAAGCCCTGTGCATCAGAAGCCCCTCTACTAGGACTGTACGTACTGTGGGTATAAGCCCTGTGCATCAGAAGCCCCTCTGCTAGGACTGTACGTACTGTGGGTATAAGCCCTGTGCATCAGAAGCCCCTCTGCTAGGACTGTACGTACTGTGGGTATAAGCCCTGTGCATCAGAAGCCCCTCTGCTAGGACTGTACGTACTGTGGGTATAAGCCCTGTGCATCAGAAGCCCCTCTGCTAGGACTGTACGTACTGTGGGTATAAGCCCTGTGCATCAGAAGCCCCTCTGCTAGGACTGTACGTACTGTGGGTATAAGCCCTGTGCATCAGAAGCCCCTCTGCTAGGACTGTACGTACTGTGGGTATAAGCCCTGTGCATCAGAAGCCCCTCTGCTAGGACTGTACGTACTGTGGGTATAAGCCCTGTGCATCAGAAGCCCCTCTGCTAGGACTGTACGTGCTGTGGGTATAAGCCCTGTGCATCAGAAGCCCCTCTGCTAGGACTGTACGTACTGTGGGTATAAGCCCTGTGCATCAGAAGCCCCTCTGCTAGGACTGTACGTACTGTGGGTATAAGCCCTGTGCATCAGAAGCCCCTCTGCTAGGACTGTACGTACTGTGGGTATAAGCCCTGTGCATCAGAAGCCCCTCTGCTAGGACTGTACGTACTGTGGGTATAAGCCCTGTGCATCAGAAGCCCCTCTGCTAGGACTGTACGTACTGTGGGTATAAGCCCTGTGCATCAGAAGCCCCTCTGCTAGGACTGTACGTACTGTGGGTATAAGCCCTGTGCATCAGAAGCCCCTCTGCTAGGACTGTACGTACTGTGGGTACAAACCATGTTGCAAGTTATTGGAAATCCCTATGAAGAATTATTTTCCATACAGTGCTACCTGAAGGTATGGCCACCTGCTCTCCTGGTTATTCACATATCACTTCATGAGTGTTTTCTTGACACCCTGAACATGCTATAGAAACAGCCCATGCAGCTGCCCTTAGAGATATAGAGGCCAGCCTCCATGGATCCCTTTCATTTTGCTATTGGGTGACAGCTCCCCTTGCAGGACTCAACTAATCAGTGTGGGGAATTGTAAATTTTTTTTATAATATAATATATATATATATATATATATATATTATATATATATATATATATTATAAATGATATATTTATGATTAAAAAAAAACATACAAACTGATGTGTAAGAGAGAAGGAAAATCTTTGGGCATCACTAAATAGTGATGACTGGTTTAGTCCCTGGACCGTCAAGGTATGGACCGGCCCCATGTAGCAGAAACTGAAAACCACAATCGCATTCGGTGGCCACAGATTTCTATCATTTTAATGGCCGCTCAGCCGCACTTACCCACAAAGTCATATGGCAATCAACAAGCAAGTGAGCACGGTTTTTGGTTGCTTCTATGTGGGACCGTACAGTTATCTGCAAGGACCAGTTGCCCCATTATATATATTTTTTATTCCAGCACATATGGGGCTCACCTGAGGAGGTCATTAATAGACAGCTCCGGGATGAACTTCTGCAATTCCTTCAGCTGCGCTCGCAGAAACACCGCTCGGTACATCTCCCCCATCCCATAAACCAGATTCTTCAGAACCAGTTTACGAAGGCCACTGAAATATTAGAAAAACCATAAGTAACTACAACACGGAGGATGGAAGAACAGCCCCACAAAGGTGCTCGGCTGGAGTCGCTCAATAATTGTTACTCCGGGGAACGGCGATAGGAATATGAAGGGCGGCGACGCATCGTGAGCACAGAGGGGAGACCTCACACCACTACGGTATCCATATCACAGAGCTCTACCTGTACGTAACGGCTTCTCCAAAATCTCTGGCATTAAAATCACACAGTCTGTAGCCTTCTCTTTTAAAAGCCAACACGGCATTTGGACCAAGCCAAACATTCCCGTCCATGCGTGGCGTAAAGTGAACTCCGAGAAACGGGAAGCGTGGATCTGGAACCTACAGCCCAATACGGAGAGACGAGTAAATACCTTACTACTTGCATCAGCTACTAGAGAGGAGTCCGGCTACTTTCAAACTCGCGTCATGGACGGATCCATTCAAATACAACAGTCTGAACGGATCCGCTTGTATTATCTGTAACATAGCCAAGACGGATCCATCTTGAACACCACTGAAAGTCAATGGAGGATGGATCCATTTTCTGTTGTGCCAGTGAAAACGGATCCATCCCCATTGACTTACATTGTGTGTCAGAACGGATCTGTTTGGCTCATTTCGTCAGACGGACAACAAAACGCTGCAGGCGGCCTCCAGAGCGGAATGGAGACTGAACTGATGCATTCTGAGCCGATCCTTTTCCATTTAGAATGCATTAGAATGCAAACTGATCCGTTTTGGACCGCTTAGCCCTGAACGGATCTCACAAACGGAAAGCCAAAACGCCAGTGTGAAAGTAGCCTTAGATGTAACGGAGGTCTGCAGAACGAAAAAGGAAACAATACGCTGCATGCTAGAAAAAACAACAACAACAAAAAAAACGGAATGCTTCTCAGTGCTGCTTCAGATGCGACTAGAGAAGAGCATATCATTCAAATCAAGACATTTTCCTGCTGAAAGCTACTTAACATTTTAGTTTGAATTGAAATGTAAACTTCTGTTCGAATCATCAAAAGGTCCACCAACCAGCGATGAAAGGGTTAACGATGATACCTACTGGGTAAATGTTCCCTTTAACCAGATAGCACTTTTCTGGCTTCAGCACCAAGTAATCTCCCCGGAAAGGAACGATGCGAGGTTCTGAGCTACATCCGCTGATCTGGGACAATCGGTCTGAGAAGAGACCAGCACAGGTCAGCACGTACTTACAGTAAACGGCTTCTCCCTGGAACGGAGAGAGATCATTAATGGGCGACACAGCTAAAGCCTCTGGACAAGGAGCTCTGCTGCAGCAACGCAACGTGTGCCTCATCAGGCTGGGGCTACAAGGCGACTTTGGTCGGGACCACGACGCATCATGAAAGGACACGGTGCCGCAACCTTCAAGCTTATCACAGTGCAACAGCTGCAAGAAGTCCAAACCCGATGCATTTGCGCCAATATGCAAAATTGCATCTCGGCCCCATTCACTTTCATTATGCTGCGATGTTCAGTACAATAGTCTTGCAATGCTGAAGAGTAACCCCTGCCGAAAAAACACTGCCCCCCCCCCCCATTACATTATTATGAATAGAAGTAGTACTCCAGTATGCGACTGCCTGGTGGGGCCCCAATACTGAGCTGCACCAATTCAGATTCTAAGGCGATTCATAGTTCTAAATAATTGATTGACAGCAGGGGGGGCTCAGGACCGTACACTTTCAATAGCAGCTATTTCTTCTGACCGCCCTATACACATGCCCCCCCAACTGTGCTGAGCATGCACGTGTCCTCAATGGAGAGGGGAACAAAAGGATCAGGCATGCAGAAATTCAATAGTAGAAATCATTCCCATTTACCATATGCAGAGATTAGGGGAACCCCCCACCCCCCCCAGAAACACTATTCAACATCAGTAAGATTTGAAATTACCTTTGTGTTCCTGATTACAACCGGATATTCCAGGCCTAAGGGAAACAGAAGAAAAAAGTTTTCCCCATGCCGCAAATTAGATTTTACTCGTCATCATTTGTCTTATTTGCAGTGGAATTTTGCACTTCAGGCATCGCCATATTGAAGCGGGCCAGCACCCCCCCCCCCCCCCCAACTTCACCAGACCTGTGTAGGGAATCGTACTCACCCGATCCCAGCTGCTGGATTCCGGCTCCTGCACTCGTGGCCGATAGCGGTGACGTGTGCTCCAGGTGTCATGTCACTGGATAACGTGACGCATCGGGCACATGTCATCGTCGTGGCCAGTCACTGGCTGCCGTGGCTACATGATCCATGACGTGGGGAGATTGGCAACCTGTGGAGGCGAAGATGCCAGAGCCCAGCGGTGAGAATAAGGTAGGTATGATTCCCACCGTAGGTCTGACCATAATGGGGGGGGGGGGGGTCTGCTTGAAAGCCTCCCCGGGGTGATCAACCCCTTTAAAAGGAAAATCATGGCCACTGTCATGAAATATAGCATTACATGGCTCGGGACCCCCTCTATGAGGTCATATACTGAAGCCACGCGTTACGGGCGGGTGATAAACGTTATTTGTGGGAAAGGCCCTTAAAATCTAAATTCTGAATAACACAAGAACAGGACCCTACGCAGAACGTCAGACTAAGGCCTCATGCACACGACCGTTGTGTGTTTTGCGGTCCGCAAAACACCGATGGCAACCGTGTGCGTTCCGTAATTTGCAGAACAGCGCGGACAGCCATTAATATAACTGCCTATTCTTGCCCGCAAAACAGACAAGAATAGGACAGGTTATATTTTTTTTGCAGACCACGGAACGGAGCAACGGATGCAGACAGCACACGGAGTGCTGTCCGCATCTTTTGCGGCCCCACTGAAGTGAATAGGTACCAAAACAACGGTCATGTACATGAAGCCTAAGGATTCAGCAGTAACCCACCTTGCTCTGATCCTGCTGGGCTCTCATTCACCATGTTTATATCAGACACTTCAAATCCTGTAAGGACGCTTCCTCCGGCATCACGGAAATCATTGCTGTAGGATTGAGCTATCTGCCGGTAATCTACTATTCCTGTGCATGGAGAGTCCAGCGCCATTATACCCTGCAATGTAAAGAATGATACAGGAAAAGCTGTCAATTACTCCAAGAGCGGGGCCGGGGGAAGCGGGACTCACAGTCCCTCTCCGTGGACGGGGGCCAGGGGAAGCGAGACTCACAGTCCCTCTCCGTGGACGGGGGCCAGGGGAAGCGAGACTCACAGTCCCTCTCCGTGGACGGGGGCCAGGGAAGCGAGACTCACAGTCCCTCTCCGTGGACGGGGGCCAGGGGAAGCGAGACTCACAGTCCCTCTCCGTGGACGGGGGCCAGGGGAAGCGGGACTCACAGTCCCTCTCCGTGGACGGGGGCCAGGGGAAGCGAGACTCACAGTCCCTCTCCGTGGACGGGGCCAGGGGAAGCGAGACTCACAGTCCCTCTCAGTGGACGGGGGCCAGGGGAAGCGAGACTCACAGTCCCTCTCCGTGGACGGGGGCCAGGGAAGCGAGACTCACAGTCCCTCTCCGTGGACGGGGGCCAGGGGAAGCGAGACTCACAGTCCCTCTCCGTGGACGGGGGCCAGGGGAAGCGAGACTCACAGTCCCTATCCGTGGACGGGGGCCAGGGGAAGCGGGACTCACAGTCCCTCTCCGTGGACGGGGGCCAGGGGAAGCGAGACTCACAGTCCCTCTCCGTGGACGGGGGCCAGGGGAAGCGAGACTCACAGTCCCTCTCCGTGGACGGGGGCCAGGGGAAGCGGGACTCACAGTCCCTCTCCGTGGACGGGGGCCAGGGGAAGCGAGACTCACAGTCCCTCTCCGTGGACGGGGGCCAGGGGAAGCGAGACTCACAGTCCCTCTCCGTGGACGGGGGCCAGGGGAAGCGAGACTCACAGTCCCTCTCCGTGGACGGGGGCCAGGGGAAGCGGGACTCACAGTCCCTCTCCGTGGACGGGGGCCAGGGGAAGCGAGACTCACAGTCCCTCTCCGTGGACGGGGGCCAGGGGAAGCGAGACTCACAGTCCCTCTCCGTGGACGGGGGCCAGGGGAAGCGAGACTCACAGGCTCTCTCCGTGGACGGGGGCCAGGGGAAGCGGGACTCACAGGCTCTCTCCGTGAGCGGGGCCAGGGGAAGCAGGATTCACCGTCTATCTCTTTGACACGTCAGGAGAGGCGACAGGTCCTCTTCAAATTAAAGGTGTTTAAAATCGGTTTACTTTCACGCAGCCGATCACATGGCGTCTACCTACGCGACTACTGCAGCCAATCACAGGCCTCAGCGTTCTTGTCTGTCTATACGGCATAAAGCCAACTGAGGCCAGTGACAGGCTGCAGAGATCACGTGATCAGCTGCATGCAAGTAAACAAAGACAGGCCGGGAGGCAGACCACCCCTCTACAAATCCAGAGGGAATACATGCCGCCCCCCCCCCCCACATACCTTGCAGTAGGGCTCTTTCTCCCTGATTTCTTTAGCACTGATGATTCGGAGACCTGGCACATTGTTCTGCAGCCCTCTCTCATACAAGGGCTTGTAATCTTGGGATCTCCTGGTGCTGTACCGCTACTATCAGCTGCAAGGAATAAAAACACACTGTCACCACTGACACCAGGATATAGCGCGTACGCTCCTCTACGCCTCCACTGCTCCAGGGCTGTATACCTTGCCACACTGCTTGTATGGGATTCTTTTAAGGTCGCAGTATCCATAGAGAAGGGCGGCCCCTCGCACACACAGCCTGGCTTTCAGAGACCCTGGAGTGTAGTATATTCCACTGTGAATCACTCCGCTGTTGTGGCCACTTTGATGGGAAGCTACAAGACACAAGGAGAAGCTGGGCTCTATGGCGATTCAGCAAAGCACCACATGCAAACATTTCCCTGCCATGTGGGGACTTCAGACAGGACTAGAGAGGCCCGTTCAGGCAGAAACTGGTGCAGCCAATCATAGCATTGCACGGTGGACGCAATATGACATCACTATACGGTACTGTAAACGTACGGCTGTTGCCGTCCACTGCAGCGAGTATTGAGGCCGTGTTCAGACTCTGCAGATCGGATACATCTTTCCAGTGTAGATTTACAGCACAATGCTTGACTTCTGCAAAACCCCATTCACACACACAAAAAATAAAAATTCTGCACAGGTTTCAGATGCAGATTGTCACCATGGATGTTACTCTTGAAAATGCAGCAAATCCGTTGAGAGAAAACCCTGCCACGTGCAAGGCCACCAACATTAGACAGGTTTCTCCCTAAATCTTCTCTCTTTAACGGTACATTCATATGGGGCATAATCTAGGGCGTGAAAATCTGCAAAAAATCCTTAGGATTCAAATACAGCCGTTTTCATCCTTTCGCATTGCAAGATCTGAACTGCGGACTTTCTTCCACGTTGCTGGCACTGTTGTGGCAAACCCACGGCGTGGAGGGCCCCTCCGTGGACATCCCCTCAGAGAATCGGCACTGGGATCGGAGCAGTCCATTGTGTGAGCAAACACTGGCACCAACCGTCAGTAAACTCACCAATCTCCTTCTCTTTTTCCAAAATGGCAAACTGGAGGTTGGGATGACTGAGGACGAGCTGCCGAGCCGACGCCAGTCCCACGATTCCTCCCCCGACAATGACAACATCGTAGGTGCTGAAAGAGAAATAAAAGAGGGCAATCAGCCGCTTTACAGTCACCACATGTCCAGGAAGATGAGATACGTGGAGATGTTTGACAGGTTCATCGCACTGGAGAGTCACAGCGATAAAGGTGGACATGTTTTTTAGAAGATAGCCGTCATGTATGTCTCCCGATCTCCTCCATACACAGGCACCGTCAGCATGGCTGAGCATTCATGTATGCATCCTGAATGGGGACAAGAGAGCGAGGCCTGTATCAGAGCAGACGAGGCTGGCGAAGCGTTCCGTCCCGACAATCGCCTGCTCGTCAGTGAAGGAGACCGCTGCTATTACATGCAGCGATCTCCTCCACGGTATAGAGAGCAGGGATCGAAGCTCATCAAGAGAATGCCAAGAGTGTGCAAAGCAGTAATCAAAGCAAAAGGTGGCTACTTTGAAGAACCTAGAATATGATATATTTTCAGTTGTTTCACACTTTTTTGTTATGTATATAATTCCACATGTGTTAATTCATAGTTTTGATGCCTTCAGTGTGAATCTACAATTATCATAGTCATGAAAATAAAGAAAACTCTTTGAATGAGAAGGTGTCCAAACTTTTGGTCTGTACTGTATACCAGGACTTGCGGGAGGTGAGAGATTCCCCTTAAATCTTACTTTCTGCTGCCACATACACAAGGACCGACTTTTGTTCGCTCGAAATCATAACATGCAACTAAAAAATCCAGAGGCGTTTATCTGCATAGATTCCGGCGTCACGCCCGTCTGTAATCCACATAACGCGGCGAAGATTAATTTGTCAGCAACAAGAAGGGTCAAAATCCGGGTTTAATATATCAGAGGTCAACTAGCGAAAACTGAAGGCAGTAAAGCGAGACGCTGACATTAAAGGGGACACGAGCTCGGCGGTTTCCTATCCGCTCATGTCACAGACCCTATTAGAAGTCAGTGGAGTCCGGATTCGGCAGTGAATCAAAAACCGCCTGGACCACCAGAGCTTCAGCGCAGGAACAGTGACGGTTTTGTATTTCTGTAAATGGTTCTGGCTCCTGGAGAACCCCTTTAAAGGGCTCTTCCCACAAAGAACCTATATCCCCAATCCGCAGGTGTCTGCACCCGTGTCCCTCCAGATCCTTGCACGGCCGCCGCGGATCAAAACATTCGGCGATGGAGGGGGCAGCCAATAGCAGGCCACGACGGTGACCAGCCTCCTTCGCATCGCGGGTGACATTAAGGAGGCTGGGAGATGCCGCGGAGGCAAAGTATCTGGAGGGACGTGGGTGCCGGGGAGCGGTAAGTAGCGTCTATAGGAGGGTCCATTATAGGGATTGGATATTGATGATCTATATCTGACTCCCGGCTCCCCGCTGATCAGGCCTCCTCCTAACCTCCACGAGCAGCTCCTCTCCTCAGTTTCGCGGGCCGGACGCGCTCGTTTCTTTTTTCCGTCTGCGCTGTGTGAACTACGGCACAGACTTCAGCTGAGAAGCACCAGGAGGCGGCACATACAGGATTTGTACTAAAACTGGCCGTGTGAACAGGTCCTCATCTCAACCTGCTGCGGAAATCTGCAAAACTGGACGGAAAAGCCTCTGCGTATCCACCGCGTGTGAACATAACCGAGGATTAAATAAATAAAGATATAAAAAAAAATATAAAAATAAAATAAAAAATATTACAAGGGATGGTCGAGCTCTTAAAGGGGTCTTCCAGAATCCCACAAAACTGGGTGGAATGTCATAAACTACATTAACCAGTTACATGCCGGGCTGCTTTGCCAAACTATAATCCCGTCTCTGACAAGGCATGCTGGGACTTGTAGTTCCACAACACTACACAGAACCGCGCGTTACCTGTGACAGCGGACCCCATATCCATGCAGCCTGGGGCCCCCCAACCCCAGCTGTAAGGCTCTAGTGGCCCTCGCGCAGCACAGCCCCGCCATCCCCCCGGAGTCGCTGCTCCCTACGGATTCCGTCAGCCAATCACAATGCGCCTCCAATAACACAGGAACTTCCCCAGCCAATGAGAAATGCGTATTCTGAGCCAATCACAGGATTCTATAGAGATAAACACAGACGGCGAGCTCTCAACCAATAAGAATAGGGCTGGGAGGCTTCTCTGACCAATGAGGGGAAAGCAGGAAGAAAAGGTCAGCTAGTGAGAGCGCAGGGACAGAGGTTAAAGGGCAGTGGGCGTGGCGATCCGCAGAACACATGACAGAGACGCCTGGAGGTAAGATTGGAGCCGGAGGCTGGTGGTGGCCGCTCGTGTCCGCGGAGCTGTGTGGACTTTCGTGAAAACCAGTGCCCTGAGCAACCAATCAGGAAGCTGCTCTCATTTTCTAAAAGCCTGTAAAGATGAGAGCTGGAGTCTGATTGGCTGTTCTGCAAAACTGCGTAAATTTCCCCTTGCACTGTGTAGATCGTGTCCCAGATCTGACTACTTTATGAAATCCCCTTGTACTGACAACTGCTAATTACAGGAAGCTAAAGATCGCTGAAAGTTGCTTCAGGGAGGTGCTCAAAACTTGCAGACTTATGCCAACCCCTTAAAAGACAGGCCACCCTCCCAAAATCCACATTTTTGTGCCCTGTAATGCTTAACACCCCCCCCTACGCGGCGCCCCCATAACACCCCCCCCCCCCTACGCGGCGCCCCCATAACACCCCCCCTCCACGGCGCCCCCATGACAGCCCCCCTCCGCGGCGCCCCCATAACAGCCCCCCTCCGCAGCGCCCCCATAATAGCCCCCCCATAACGTGCCCCCATAACACCACCCCTCCACGGCGCCCCCATAACACCCCCCCTCCGCAGCGCCCCCATAACGTGCCCCCATAACACCCCCCCTCCGCGGTGCCCCCATAACACCCCCCCTCCGCGGTGCCCCCATAACACCCCCCCTCCGTGGCGCCCCCATAACACCCCCCTCCGTGGCGCCCCCATAACAGCCCCCTCATAACACCCCCCCCTCCACGGCGCCCCCATAATAGCCCCCCCATAACACCACCCCCACGGCACCCCTATAACACCCTCCCTCCGTGGTGTCCCCATAACAGACCCACTCAACGGTGCCCCCATAACAACCCCCCTCCATGGTGCCCCATAACGGTGCCATCCGCGGCGCCCCCATAACACCCTCCCTCCGCGGCGCCCCCTCCGTGGTGCCCCCATAACAGCCCCCCTCCGTGGTGCCCCCATAACAGCCCCCCTCCATGGTGCCCCATAACGGTGCCATCCGTGACGCCCCCCATAACGATGCCCTCTGTGGCGCCCCCCATAATGGTGACATCCACGGCGCCTCCCATAACGGTGACATCACGGAGCCCCTTCAAGCAGCGAATCTGCAGGGGTGCAAGAGTCATACTGCTGCCGCCGCTGCCGACCTGAAATGTGAGAACCTGGATAATCCAGTGTTTTACGTTGTGAGAAGCGTCGAGCTGCAATTCTAACATTTCCATCCTCAGTGTCTTATTTGACATTTTCCAAACCCTCTTCTTGGCCACAAGGTGGCGCTGTGATCCCATACACTGTGCGTGCAGCGTGCTCAGTAGTGTCATCAGTGGTGCTGAGCTGCAGTACCGGCCACAGCCACACGCACATGGGTGGTGCTCTATCTATTGGTGTCCAGGGAGCACCATGGCCTCCTGGTTCTGCTGATTATTGGGCTTCTAGGGGTTAGATCCCACAGGTCACAACTCCCAGCATGGTACGATGTGTTGGGAGTTGTTGTCCACTGTTCTAGACTGATGATGTTGTCTTTCTCCAGGTTGATCACTATGATATTCCCTCGGTTTGTGGCGCAGCGTCTCCCTCCCCCGTCTGGGCGCAGGCACTTCTGGGGGTGGCTGAACGCCGTATTCAACAGGTGAGACGAATCATACTCATTAACCCTTACATCACCAATACTGTTCTGTGAATTAAAGGGTGTGTCCAGGGGGAGGGGGGTGTCTTTTTTAAGAAACGGCTCAGAGGGGTTCTGAAGCTCCCCAGATCCGTGCTGGTCTCTGCGTCCTGGTCCTGTCTTAATACACACAGGAAATGCCACCGTCGAGTGACAGCCATCTCCTGGAGTGGGAAGGCAGAGACCAGTAGGGACCCCTAAGCATCGGAACAGAAGTGAAGGGGGATTGGTGAGTACTGCGTATTTTATCTTATTTTAACCCACTCTGGGCCATTAGCTAAAAAAATCTTTTCTTCCTGGACAACTCCTTTAAATGCAGGATCGGTTCTCTGTCCTTACATTCTGGATCATCTGCTGTGCCATTCCTGTAATATTCCCACTAGTAGTTTGCAATAAAGGTCTAGATGGGTGTTACCTTTGGGGGGGGGGGGGGGTGTCCCTGCAGTCTGACACTGGCAGCAATGACTAGATAGTATCAGACTCTGCAGGGACCCCCCCCCCCCCCCCCCCCCAACTGGTAACATCCATCTGGACCTTCATTGCAGACTGCTGGCAATTAATTCATAAACTTCTAGTAGGAATAATAAAAGATGCCACATCACAGAATCGGAAGAACTGATGCTCCAGAATTGTTATTACACAGGGAATGCAAGTAGAGTTCCCCTTTAAGACATTTGTGTTGCCCCAGGGTGGAGTTCAGCTCGCTCTATCCTTGGAGGCGCGTTCTCTTGTGCTCAACTCTGCACAGAGGGCATCCTGGTGGTCAGAGCACCCCCCCCCATGGTCTGATATTTATCACCTATGTTCTGAGGGGGCGGAGCATGACGGCTCCACTCTGTAGTGTCCTGTCAATCCCTGTGTCATGCTCCGCCCCTGCACTAGGCATAACACAATGTATGCGTTTGGCCTGGGGTATTTCGGCGCAGTCCCTTCCTATCATATTCCTACTGTAATCTGATGAGCGAGGAAATTCTTAGAAGACGGAATCATTACCCGCGGGCGGCACGCCCTTGGCGGGGCCTTTGTTCGGTCTTGCTGAAGCATGGAGGCAGATGGCAGCTTGTGGCACTGTAGATGAGTCGTGTGATAAGCCGCAGTCTCGCCCTTCCATACGTGATCTGACGCTCAGAGCGAGATACAATACGGTTATTGTGGCGGCTCAGGCGTAGGTCACCCTGCGATCCTTTATCTGGAGTCACTCAGCTCTGGAGACAGCTGCACCTGGTCTGTGTCTTCAGAGCAATAAGACACCGGGGGCCTCTTATCTGGAGCGCGCAGGTAATCAAATCTGAGCCTGCGATCACTCAACTTAATCCGGGAGACGAGCAACAGCAGCAAAACAAGCGGTATCCAGGGGGCTCCCGACCTCACAGCATCTCTAGCCGCCAGCAGCTGTCTGCCAGCCTAACCCCCTGATTATCTAATGTTTGTGGGGGCCTCCCGACTCTCCCTCGATAGCACGACAGGAGAGAGAAGGTCAGACATGTTGGATCCCATCACGCCCGATCCTTCTGTTCTCAGGGAGAGTAGAAAATGTGTGTGCTCAGAATACATGCATGCTCGGCCGAGCATTAATGCATATGAAGGGGGGGGGGGGCAGGAGAGAGAGCTGCCAGCAGAACCAGCCCCGTGGCCATCAGGTATCTTGTGTATGGCCAGTTTATTGCTGGTTAGGCTGACCATTATCCCTGCCGCCCCCTCCCCCACCATACACATGCACACTTGGCTCAGATGTTGACCAGTGATGCCTTATTCCCATGTCTTGCATGATTTTGGTAAGTAGTCATTGTTTATGGTAAGTACTTTATATGCCGCACAGGACCCGTCTGTGTGTGGTCCACCTCCTGCCAGGAGCTCACGCCTGCTTCTACCCCCCCTACAGGGTTGATTACGAGCGCATTAAGGAAGTTGGCCCTGACCGCGCGGCATCAGAATGGCTTCTGCGCTGCGGCGCTAAAGTACGTTACAAGGGATTCGAGAAGTGGCAGCACGATTACAACGGACTCCCCACCGGGCCCCTGGGAAGATACAAGATTCAGGGCATCGACGCCACAGAGTCCTGCATCATGTACCGAGGATTCGACTACCTGGGTGAGGACGGGATGTGTGATGTAAGAAAAACTCTGATGTCATCACGTGAAGACACAGATCCAGTAGTGACAATCACTGTTGTAGTCGGGGGGGGCCACACACCTTCAGGGGCTACAGAGCGACTGCTCATTAGGACTCCCACATGCATGCGTGTGCTGCTGCCAGACCCTTCTCATCTCCAGTCAGAAGAAAGGATTGGGCATGCTGAAATCCATCCTGTTGTGGGAGATCCAGTACGCCCCAATACACACGAGATAGGCGCCCGGCCCCATCCGAATCGTCCGCCACAGAAACGTTACGGAGCACTTCCGTGGCATTTCGCTCCGTGCCCCCACACCACAAAACACTACAACATGCTCTATATATTTTTTTTCTGCAGTGTGGACAAATCGCAGACCCATTCAAGTTGAATGGATCTGCATCTGTCGGCGCCGGCCACGTGGACTGAGGAGGTCGGGGTGTTGTTGGGGAGCCTAAAAAATATCCTGGGAAGTTGGGGGTCAAACGCTTCTGGTTCTTTTTTAGACGGTCTGGAGCATCTTGAGGAGATCAAGCTGTGTAAGTGCATGTACATCGAGGACGCCTGTCTGGAGAGAATAAGCAAGATAAAGAACCTACAGGAGAGCCTGCAAAGACTGGAGATCATCACCTGCGGCAACGTGAGCGACAAAGGAGTCATATCGCTGCACTCCTTGAGGTGGGTCACTAGCGCAGCGGGTTGCAGGACCAGGCATTTGTAGATGGGTTCGGGTGCGATATACTGTGAGGTCGCAATTCACATCTTAGCTATTAATAGAGTAGTTCCCCTTTAAATAGGACCCGTGCACATTGTCCCTGCGGGCAGGCCTTCTTGTCGCCTCCAGGTGGCGCTGTTGTTGTTGTTGTTGTTTTACTGCCAGTATCTCATATAAATACATTCCAGCGTGATACTGAAAAAGAGCTTTATTTTAGAAAAATGCTGAGTTGTACAGATAAAATAGACTTTAATAATGACAAGTGATGACATCACAGGGTTGCTTGCTGCAGATGACATCACAAGCGGCGTCCTTGTGCCTTCACCGTATTAACGTGATCTCTGTGATTTCCAGGAATCTGCAGTACTTATTTTTGAGTGATCTGCCAGCGATCAAGCAAAGGGAAGCGACGATGCAGCTGCTGCAGAATTCCAACCCTTCGCTGCAAGTCGAACTAGATCTGGATTAAGCGTTTTCTGGACTTTTTTTTTTTTTTTTTCTTGCATTTCCAAGAATTCACGGAGAGCGCCATTTTTTAGTATAGAGGTATTTGCAAAAGCTTGCAGGTAGAGGGAGCAGCACTGCTTTGGCGGCGAGCACATGGATTTCTGCAAACTTCATTTATATGACTGGAGCGGTCGAAGAATTTTCTGCAACAGTGTCTGCTGCGTGTGCATGAAACCTAACGCTCCTTATTATCCGGGAGGGTGTCATCGAGGGATGAGCGAATCCACTTCGGACGACGCAGCCAAAGCCGATTTGCATAAAACTTTTTGTTCTGATACTGCACGGAGCTCCTGCCACTTGGAACTGAAATGTTTTTTTTTTTTTTTTACAGTAGAAATTAATTTATGAAGTTATTACGCAAAGTCTCTCAAGATTTCGCGTAGCAATAACCTCGGCTCATCGGAGCCAATACATTCTAATACTGTATGGAGCTCCTGCTCCGTACAGTATTAGAACAATGTTTCATCCGAAGTTGATTCGCTCATCCCTACTGTCAACATTAATTACAGTCGATATGTCATAGTTGCTTAACAGGTGCAGGTCACACCTCTGGGATCCACATCTCTCTTGTGGGGCCCTTTCTTGCAGGAGGTGGTCGCACATGCGCTGCTTCCTCCACTTCTATGGGAGTAATGAAAATGGCCGAGTAAGCATTTCGGAGCTCCAGTAGAAGAGAGGTGGGTCCCGCACGTATCGGACACGTATGGCATATCCTGGGAGTAACGCGGCCACTAGACAGTGTATGGACCGAGGTTGCACGCTGTGCCGACAGGACACTATATTCAGACAAGTTTTAAATGCAATGTTTGTCATGATTCGCGCATTAAACATGAGTTCTCATAAAACACTTCTGCTCCTTCAGAGTCGTTCTCCGCGTGGCGAGGCTCCTGAACACCTTGTGAGGATTTAGCAAAGTCCAGCGGTTTTGACGCCAGTCTTTCAAATCTCCTGCGCTGTCGGAGGGTGTGACTAATTCATGACAGGGCTCGGAGTTGCCGTAGATTTGTCTTTATTTGCACCTGAAAATGGCACAAATGAAGATAAATGTGGCGGACCCACTGTCCCCACCATGCCCCCTTTTTAGAGAGTGGTGAGGGTGGCACAGATACAGCACTTGCGCATTAATTTGTTGCAAGTGGCGTTTACAAAAATGTCACCAAAAGAGAGGTGCAAAGAGATGCTAGAACTTTGTTCTTGTGATCGTTGGGGTCCCAGAGTTACCAGTGATACCACTACGCTATAGACCTTTGGTTCCCTCTCCAAAGACGGGGACCGGAGGTGCAGTGAAGACAGGCTGGGAAACGGAAATGAGCGGCAGGGAGCAGGCAAGTATGGATTTCTTCACGGGTCCCACTGGCTGGAGGATTAAAAACACATCCTGGACAACCCCTTTAAGCTTATATTATTTGACTGCAAAGATGTCCCCATTCAGGAGAGCGGGACTATAGCCAGAGCCGTCTGAGAGCTCGTGTGATGATTTTACACTGAATGGACTAAGCAGCCTGCAATGTATGAGACGTTCACAGCTGCAGGAGACACTTTTTAATAAAATATACATGCATTTCAGTAAAGTAAAGGCCACTGATAAGCAACATGTAAGAGATTCCAGTATCTTTCCTCTACAGGGTCCTCAGGCGTCTTGTTTACTGGAAGACAACGCGTCAGCTGCAGATATATTCAGGTTGATGCCCAGGAGACCCCTGTACATCACAGATCCTGAGGGTCTCCCTGCAGCTAATTGTCTGGGGGCGGGGGGTTTCTCCCATAGGAGACCGTCTTGTATGAACGATACACACTGCTGATGCTTTCTAACACGGATCTAGAGATTGCAGCCCTCTCTTGGGGCGACCCATGGTCATCTCAAACCACTGCTAACATATAGGTGTATACGTGTGATTGATGCAGGTTTCACCTCTGGGATCCGCACCTGTCTTGAGAACAGGAGCGCACAGACCCTCCCAAAGAGTGATAGGCGGTGAGTGTGTGTGTGGCGGTACAACTGTCAAACCGTAACATAAGGCGAGCTCGGGGAGGACAGAAAACTCCTGTGAGCAGAAGGGCCTGACCACTACTCTA